>NC_056743.1:1441731269-1441846269 GCF_019279795.1 Protopterus annectens | reverse complement strand
CAACTGCCTGTGTACATCCAGAGAGTGCAAAATCTTTTCCCCTTTATTTTGGGGTTTGCATAAAAAGTAGGCAAATGAATAGTTTGGTTTAAAGCCACACTAGAAACCACTTTAGGCATAAAGGAAGGATTAGTATGCAAAGACACCCTATCCTTATGGAAAATTAAGAAAGGCTCAACCGCCATAAGGGCCTGTAATTCAGAAACCCTTCTTGCAGAGGTAATGGCCAACAAAAAAGCAGTCTTCCATGATAAATATTTCAACTCAGCAGTAGCTGCAGGCTCAAAAGGTTGTAGAGTGAGTTTCTCCAACACAAAATTGAGATCCCAAGCAGGAGTAGGAGCTCTCCGTGGGGGTCTTATATTCTTTGCCCCTCTAAGGAATTGCTTAAACAAAGGATGAGAAAACAATGGTGGGTCACAGTCATAGTGAGCAGAAATTGCTGCAGCATGAACCTTAATAGAAGCGAAGGACAAACCTTTGTCCAGTAACTCAGTAAGATATTGAAGAGCCACACTTAAATTAGGCTCAGAAACATCAAATTATTTTGCTGTACTCCAAAATAAAAATCTCTTCCATTTATCTGCGTACACTTTCCTCGTACTAGGCCTTCTGGCCTCCAAAATAACATTCAAAACTTGCTGTGGAAGCTGAGACCCTCCAGGGTTCAAAACAGAATATGCCAGGCTGTTAGGTGAAGAGAGTGAAGTTTGACATTGAGTAAATGACTGTTCTCCTGAGACAGCAGGTGTGGAATCGAAGGTAAAGGCCATGGAAGCTCCCGTACCAGACTTCTCAGTAATGGGTACCAGTGCTGTCGAGGCCAATCTGGAGCTATTAAAATCATCTTTGGCTTGTCCTGTCTGACCTTCAGGAGTACCTTTGGGAGGAGAGGCAGAGGTGGAAAGGCATACACATGAAGATTGCTCCAATTGAATGAAAGAGCATCCACCTTCCAAGCTGCGGGATGAAACCTTTTTGTGCAAAACTTTGGCAGCTGGTAGTTTAGTGGAGAAGCGAACAGATCTATGTCTGGAGTTCCCCATAACACTGTCAATTTCTGAAATACATGAGGATCCAATTTCCACTCGTGGGGATCCATAATTTGTCTGCTCAACACATCTGCTAAGGAGTTCTGTGCTCCCGGCAGAAACCTTGCCTGAAGATTTAGCTGTAAACTGAGAGCCGTCTCCCACAAAATCATTGCTTGTCTGCATAGAGGATAAGAATGTGTTCCCCCTTGCTTGTTGATGTACCACATAACAGTTGTGTTGTCTGTTAGAACCAACACCTGCCCTGGACGAAGTAAATCCTTGAAAGCTATTAATGCCAATTGGACTGCTAACATCTCCTTCAAGTTGATATGTAGATGTTGAAGTCTGGCAGGCCACGTGTCTTGTACCCACTTTCCATTTAGATGAGCTCCCCAAGCTTTGTCTGAGGCATCTGTCGTTAGAATCTGACTCGCCTCTGGCCGGGTCACAGAGAGTCCCTTGTTTAGGTGACATTCCTGAGCCCACCACAAAAATTCCTTTTGAATGCAAGGTATTATCTGAATGACAGTGTCCATATCTTGGCAGTGCTGTGTCCATACATTTTGAGATACCATTGTAGCTTCCTCATATGCAGTTTGGCATTGGGAAGCACCAGAATACAAGATGCCATGAACCCTAAGGCTTGAAGGACTGTCCTTGCAGTCAGCCTGGACTGATGAGACAATTGATGGAAGTAAAGTGAAAGATTCTTTTGTTTGTCCGGGGTCAAAAAGGCCATCTGGGATGCTGTATTCAGTCTCACACCCAGAAAGCACATGTCCTGAGAGGGTACTAGACTGGACTTTATTTCGTTCACAGAATACCCCAGGCATCTTAGCACTGCTATCACATATTGTAGATGAAGAAGTTCGTCCTTTCCTTGGGCCAGAATCAGGCAATCGTCCAAATAAGGATAAATCTGTATTCCCCTTAGCCTGAAGAAAGCTATCACTGGAGCCAGAACCTTCGTGAACACTCTGGGCGCAGTAGATAAGCCAAAGGGCAATGCAGAGAACTGATAATGAGAAGTCCCAGCCCGAAAACGTAGATACTTCCTGCAACTTAGCCTGATAGGAACATGAAGGTAAGCCTCCTTGAGATCCAGAGTCACCATCCAGTGATCTTTGCCCAGCAGAGGTAAAAGCTGTTGTAACGTCAACATTTTGAACTTGGGAATGTCCAGATAAGTGTTGAGGATGGATAAATGCAAAATTGGTCTCCACGTGTTCCCCTTCTTTGGTACTAGGAACAGGCGAGAATAAAATCCTAGGCCCACTTCTGGCAGAGGGACCGGTTGTATGGCCCCTATTTGAAGCAGCAGAGAAATTTGTTTGTGAGCCTCTAATCTTTGCTGAGGAGGAACGTCCGGCATGCCTTTGAAAGGAGGCAAGGTATGGAAATAAAACCTGTAATCGTGGTGTATGATATCCAATACCCATCTGTCTTGGGTAATCAAACTCCAATTTTCCTTGAAGTGCCAACCTTCCTCCCAAAGGTGCTGCCAGGCACGAAGGATCTGGCAGCTGAAAAGGTAGGTCATTGGGCCTGTTTACGAAAGGACTGGCCCCTGCCCTCACCCGAAGATTGTGCAGGTGAACTCCCTGTTCTAGGTCTGAAGGAGCTCTGAGCTCTGCCCCTACCACGTCTAGATCTACCCCTAGACTGAATCATAAGAAGGGTACGTCCACCCCTTAGCAGGCCAATTCCTACTAAACTTCGGAGGCTGAACCTGCAAAAAATCTTTAACAGCCTGCATAGACTTAGCCTTGTCTTCCATTTTCTTCAAAACTGACTCAACAGGCGAACCAAACAACACATCAGACTGTAAAGGAGCATCTAAAATCCTTGTCTTAACATGGTCAGATAAATACTGATCCCTCAGCCAGGCGTGCCTGCGAAGAACTGACCCAGTGGCAGCCACCCTAGACGAGGCCTGTACAGCATCAAAACCACATTGTAAAGAGTGCTTACCCACCTGTTCAGAGACATGTACCAAATCTTGTAATTCTTTACACTCAATGCCTTCCGCCAGAGCATCCACCTTAGACTTCAATTGGGTAAGAAGATAGTTTTGATATTTCAACATGTGAAACTGGCAATTCAAAGCCCTCATAGCGAAGGTGGAAGAAGTATAGACTTTCTTTCCCCATCTATCCAAAGCTCTGGCCTCTATCTGGAGGAACCGGATTTTTCACAACAGAGGCCGTGACCCCCCTTAGGTCCCTGACTAACAGTTTCTGGGTCCGCCCTAGGACTCTTATAAAGATATTTATGAGCCTCAGGCACCCTGTAATACCTATCCGGTTTAACAGGAGCAGGAGGCAAAGAATCAGGATTAAGTGAAGCCTCTGCAAACACATCTTCCACAACATCCAGAACAGGTGGTATAGCCAAAGGCCTATGCTGGGGTAACAGCAAAAATTCCCTAAGCCTTTTCCTGGAATCAGAAAAGTCCTGACCTTCCCACTTAAAATGTTCCCTCATGGAATGAAGAGTCTCTGAAAAGAAAAATCCTCTGGAGGAGAAGCAGAAGGAGTGGAATCATCTGCATCAGAATCAGAATAAGGAGAGTACTCCTGCAAGTCTTCAGCTGAAGACTCTGAAACATCCCAAGCTTGCTCAAAACTCCCCAACTCTGGTTCCACCCTAGGCCTCTTATCAGGAGGGGGCAAAGAACCTCTAATCAAAGTAATTAAATCTTCTGCCATTTTAAGCATGTGCTTCTTGGGCACAGATCCTGAAGAACTAGGAGTGACCCCAACAGAAGCTAAACCTGGCCTGCCTCTGGGAGAAGCCTTGGAAACAGAAGGAGAGGGCCTAACCACCTTAGGAAGGGAGGGGAGTACAGTAACTTGAGAAGCCCCTTCAGCCTGACCTGCCTCCTGAGAGGCCACATCCTGCAATAACAAAGTCTCCCCCTGAGACTCCAGAGAAACCTCCGGTGGAACCACCGGTTCCACTGACGCCTCTAAAGAACCGGCGTCCGTACGGACGACTCTTCTGCCTGGGTTTAGCTGCTTTGTCCTTGCGCTTCGAAGAAGCGGACGTCGGAGCATCCGACGGCATATTGTAATTGCACCGCTTCCCAAAGACCAACCTGGCACAATCTAACCTTCGCTTAATAGTGCGTTTATTGAACCTAGCACAAAAGCGACACCCAACAACGTCGTGCTCAGGCCCTAAACAAGGAATACACAAAGTAAGATAGTCCCTATGCGGTATCTGCTTCCCACAAGAAATACAGTTATTCACTTTTTCTGACATCCGGTAAATCACTGAGGCAAGAAAAAACTAAAATATTCCCCAACGGGGTACTTGGCCAACTTTGACTCGGTCTGAAACTCCGAATTCGAAAAATTTCAGAACGCCGAACGGCACTTGCAACGCTGCTTCTGCATCGGACCATGCGGCAAAAAAGACTGAGGATATGACGGTCATGCGCTTTTGTACCCTGACGTTCTGATGTCAGTCAAGCGCCTTGACCGACGTCAGCCTAATACTTTGATATTCGGGCCGACCGAGGACAGCGGACTACCCAAGTGTAAGGACTGCAGCAATGTGAGATGAACATCTGCCTCATGTACAGACAACCCTCTCCTCCCAACACTACAACCTGTGAGATGCACTTAATCTAGCCAAACTGGAGGTAAAGCTCTCTCCAATCAAGACTGAACTTGACAGTCAAGAGAAGGTAAACACTTTCACCACACTCCTCAGTGTCTCACTAAATCTACACCACCAAAATCCACAGAAACAAACATTCGAGGAGGCTCTCAATCTGCTCAAGCAACAGTGACCTCCACAGCAGAAATGCAAGCAACCTCCACCCCCTAACACAACCCAAATGACACAGCCTGCAGACTCGGTGCCACTCAACCACAGCCAATAAGGCAAAACGTACCCAACACACTAGTCATAGGTGACTAGTCAGGCACACTGATGTCCCACTTACCAGGCTAAAGAAGGTTACTGACAGCTGCCTGTCGGGTGCCAGGATCCGCCAAAACCACACACTCAGGTCACTCCACAACAAGTACAAATATGACTTGGTCCATGTTGGTGTGAACGGCCAGAGACGTACTTCCCTGGACTACATGGAGACAGAGCTCTCCGATCTTGTAGCCCAGGCAGATATGACCCTAGCCATGAGTAGCATTCTGCCATCATCCAGAATGATGCTGCAGTACAAGGACAAAATGACGGACTTCAATTGGCTAAGCTTCTGGTGCCATTCTAAAGGGATCCAGTATCTGTGCCTGGGATGACATGGTCGACTGACCACAATGCTTTGCCAGAGATGGCCTGCACCTGTCACCCCTGGGATTCCGGATACTGGCCAAAGTTCTTGCCGCCCCTATAGTGCCTTTTTTAGACAAGGTTCAAATGACAAATTCACCACCGTAACAAGCAAGCAAAAACTGAGGGTGATGCTACTCAATGCTAGAAGTCTAAATCTCAAAATGCACTCACTCAAGGCACTCCTTAAAATGGAGAACAGATGTGTGCAGTGACAGAGACCTGGTTCAAGGCTCAAGAGAGCACCCCTGCACTACCAGGCTATAACTCATAACACTTTTTGGCCATGTAACCTGGACTGATCAAAGGCGGAGGGGTGTCCATATTCATTAAGGATATCCACACCTCCAGGCTAGTTGCTCAGCATAATGCAGCAGAGGTTATCCAAGTGCAACTAACTCTGGGCAAAACTGCAATCCAAATTGTAGCTTGCTACAGATCAACCACCATGCCCCAGGATTCCCACTCTTGATGTACTGGAAAATATTACGGTTCAACCAAACACCCTAATTGGCAATTTCAACTACCCCACCATTAACTGGGTAAACTACTCATGTACCACCTCCTTTGCTCAACGCTTTCTGGAAATCTAACTCCAATGCCCTGGATCAACTTATGCACACCACCACCAGAAGCAATATCCTAGATCTAGTTATTACCAACATGAGTGCCCGGTGTTCCACACCTGAAGTAAACACCTCATTGGTCAGATCCAACCATGAGCTAATTCCTTTAGATAGCCACATCCTGCCCCCACCACCCATTAAGGAAAACATGGTAAAAAAATTCTACAAAGCCAACTTCATGCTTCTTAAGACAGAAATGGTGAACTTCATGACACCTATGGAGATGGACAATACAGTTAACGACTACTGAATCTTACACAAATGCACTTTAAGCACTTACACGAGTGCATGGATCATGACATCCCAAACAGAACCAAGACGCTATCCTCAAAAAAAAAAAAAAAAAAAAAAAGGGAGCCAATCTGGTGGTCCCCTACCATAAACAAACTGTACAACAGAAGAAACTGTTGTAAGAGTAAAATCCCATGAGTGGAGGATCTCCCTGGTCAGCCTCAGTAAAAAGCTGCGATCCTTGATAAAGTCCATGCTAGTTACGAAAACAAAATCGCCACCGATTCTAAAGACAACCACAAAGCATTCTATAGCTGTATGTCAAGAATCTCAATGGCAACACTCAGATCTGCTCGGAGTTACAGCACAATAGCACTAAACATACAGACCCAACTAGTATTGCCAACATCCTGGCAGATAGGTTCAGTGCTAAGTTTACCCCCCCCTCACCCCCTGAAGAGCCCATCTTTATACTGAAAGAATGCAAAGTTCCTGTAATCACGGCTTCACAGGTAAAAACCACACTCTCCAAAGCCAACACAGCATCCATGGAACCAGACATCCCAGGCTGCGTTCTACATGAACTAGAAAATGAAATGGCACCCCACCTAAGTACCATGCTCAAATCAGCCTCATCTCAGGCTTTGTGTGCGCCTGCTGAATGGCGCACAGCGACAGTTATCCCACTTCACAAGGGGGGAGCCACCACGGACCCTGGGAACTACCGCCCCATTAGCCTGATGAGCATGGTCTGCAAGGCCATGGAACGTATCATGGAACTTATAAACAAAGACATTGGTAATCACCAAACTCTGGACCCCACCCAGTTCAGGTTTATAAAAGGCAGATCAGTCTCCTAAACCTGATGGACTTCTTCGAAGCAGTCAGCAAAGCAGTAGACAAGGGTAAAGTGGTTCACACAGCCTATCTAGACCTTGCCAACGCTTTCAACACCATCCTCCACTCTGGAATAGATACACACTAAACTAGGTATAAATCCCCATGTCACAAGATGGGCTGCCAACTGGCTCACTGACAGAACCCACACTGAAAGTAGCAGACTCCAAATCAGACTTCAGACCAGACTCCAAATCAGACTTCAGACCAGTGACAAGTGGAGTACCACAGAGTTCAGTCATGGGTCCTCTCCTGTTTGGTATCTACTTTTCTGAAGTACAGGCTAACAGAAAATCTTTGGCTAAGTTCACAGATGACTGCAAACTAGGAGCCATAATCTAAACTCCTAACGATGTGGACATCCTACAAAAGGGAATCACTGAGACAGATGCTTAGTGTCAAAGCCATGGCCTTAAGCTCAATGCCAAAAAGTGCAGTGTCATCCCCTTCAGTAAAAACGCTGTACCCATGCACTGCAACACAGGCAGTAGTATACTTAAAGTACAGTAGTGTACACTTACCATAAATGTAGATGTTAGAGTATATTCACTGCTGCAGTCAAGACATTTGGGTAATCCTGCTGGCAGGTTGCCCTCAGCCAGCCTGAATTCCTAAGTCTTGGGTCCTGCGTCAGCTGCTGTCATCCCTTCCCTGACGTCAGGTCGTCAGGTGGGTATAAAAGCAGCAGACGCCATTTTCTTCATTTTTTTTCTTGCCCTAGATGTCAGGTACCCCCTATGAAAGGGTAGCCAAACTATTACATATATATAAAATATATATAAATAAATGCACCAATATAAATTTTACCTTAGTCTATAAGCAAATACACCACACAGGTTGTATAAATCAAAGGAAAGAGTGGGTAACCTGGACTGCAAAAGTGAAAACTCGAACATCTACATTTATGGTAAGTGTACACAACTGTATTATGTTAGTGTTTCACTGTTGCAGTCATTACATTTGGGTAGAGTCCCAAAGCTATGGTTGGGAGGCTGAAGCTAAACAGCATTAGGAGCGGCTATGAGGCCTTGAAGAACTGCAGTGGCAAAGCCTGTGCTGGATTTAGAGTAGAGTGGCAGATCGTGCTTTGTAAAGGTGTGCACTGAGCTCCAAGTAGCCGCCTCTAAAATCTCTGGCTGGTACTCCCCTGAGAAATGCTGAAGTGGCTGCAGCACTGGCTTGCCATGGTGTAAATAGCAAGAACGAATGTAGTGGCCTATCCAGTTGGAAATGGTCTGCTTTGAGATGGAATTTCCTTGTGATCCTGCAGCATATGCCACTAGTAACTGCTTTGCCTTCCTGAAACCTTTGGTTTTGTCCAAGTAGAATCTAAGCTGTGTACATCCAAAGAATACAGAATTCTCTCCTTCTGTGGATTTGGAACAAAAAGTTGGCAGATGAATAGTCTGGTTAAGAGCCACACTGGAGTTTGTCCTCAAAGCGCCTTTGGATAAAAAATGATGAAAGGTTCCACAACCATAAAGCGCCTATAGCTCTATAACTAGTCTTGCTGAAGTAATTGCTAGTAGCAGAGCTGTTTTCCAAGATAAAAACTTTATAGCAGCATTAGCGGCTGGCTCAAAAGGAGGCAGGGTGAGCTTTTCAAGACATAGTTGAGGTCCCATGCAGGTATTGGTGATCTTGGACACCTTACTTTTTTGGCTCCTCTGAGGTACTGCTTTAATAAAGGATGAGAAAAAATTGGTGGCTCTGTATTGAAATGAGCTAAAATGGCAGAGGCATGAATTTTAATAGATGAAAAAGATAGGCCTTTGTCCAGCATCTCAGGTGATTATTGCAGAATCTGAAGAATATTTGGTACAGCTGTATCTGTTCCTTGTGCCTGGTTCCAAGCACAGAATCTCATTTTCCAGCATAACACAGACTAGTACTAGACCTTCTGGCTTCCAGAACGACACCATCACAGCTTTACTGAAGTGTTTTTTGTATGACCACGTTATCTGCCATGCTGCCAGGTTTAATGTCCTGAGTTGGCTGTGCAGGATCTGATTGTTTTGCTGGGACAGTAGACGAGTTATTTGAGGTAAGGTCCAAGCTGGGCATAGAGACAAGTTTCTTAGGATTGGATACCAGTACTGGCGGGGCCAGTCTGGGGCAATCATCATCTTTGGCTTCTCCTGTCTGACCTTTAGGAGTACCTTGGGGAGGAGAGGCAGAGGAGGAAAGTCAGAGTGTGATAGGGCATCCACTTTCCATGCCTGTCTGTGATAAGTCCTTGTGCAGAATCTTTTTAGTTGGTAGTTGTGAGGGGAGGCAAATAGATCTATGTCCGGGCATCCCCATTTCCTTATGCTGAAGACTTCTGGATCCAGCTGCCACTCGTGGGGATCCATGAGGTTTCTGCTTAGTCTGCCAGAGTATTTTCCTTTCCTGGCAGGAATTGTGCCTGCAGATGTACTTGCCAAGTCAAAGCTGTGTCCCACAATGTCATAGCTAGTCTGCAAAGGGGGTAAGAATGTGTGCCCCCCTGCTTATGTACAACACGACTGTGGTGTTGTCCATCAGTTGTTGTCCCGGATGAAGTAGGTCCTTGAAGGCTGTCAGGGCATTTTGAACAGCTAGCATCTCTGATATGTGGATGCCTTTGGTTTGAGGACCATGTGCCCTGAATGCATCTTCCTGCCATGTGGGCCCCCCAGGCATAATCTGATGCATCCGTATTTAGTGTCTGCCTGGCTGGGGGGAATGAGAATGGCTGTCCATTGTTCTGGTGACAAGCCTTTGCCCACCATCGAAACTCCTATTGCAGGCAGTTAAGAGTAATGATCGTTTCCAGGCTGTGGCAATGGAGTCCAAACTTTTTAGGTACCATTGAAGTTTCCTCATATGCAGTCTTGCATATGGAATTGGTAGGATGCTGGATGTCATGAAGCCCAAAGCCTGCAGGATTTTTCTTGCAGATAACTGGGCCTTTAATGCCAACATTCTGAAATAGGTAGTCAGTTGCCTTTGTTTGGCGTGAGATAAGCCATCTGGGCAGTTGTATTCAAGCTTGCACCTAGGAATGTTCTCTTGCGAGAGTACTAGTTGTGATTTATTTTCGTTGACTGCGTACCCTAGGCATGTTAGAAGCCTTTTCACAAATGCCAGATGTTGAAGAACGTCCTTGTTCTCCGCTTGAATTAGACAGTCGTCCAAGGATATATTTGTATTCCTCTGTTTGCAGAATGCAATTACTGGTGCCAGGCACTTTGTAAAGACCCTGGGTTCAGTACATAAGCCAAAGGGCAGTGCAGAGAATTGGTAATGCATTGAACCACCTTGAATCTGAGGAATATTCTGCACGATTGTCTGATTGGAACATACAGGTATGCCTCTTGGGTCTAAAGTTATACGCCAAGCATTCTTGCCCAGCACGGGCAGAAGCTGCTGCAAAGTCAACATTTTGAATTTTGGAATATCCAGGAATGTGTTCAGAATAGACAGGTCCAGTATCTGCCTCCAGGCCTTGTTCTTTCTAGGTACCAAGAACTGTCTTGAGTAAAATCCTTGTCCCTGCTCTTGCTCTGGTACTTGAACGGCACGCATGTCCATGAGGGATGAAACTTGTTTTTGTGCCTCTGCCAATTGATTTTTTGGCAAATCTGGCCAGCCGTTTGCCTTTGGCAGAGTATGAAAATGGAATTTGTAGCCTTGCGACACTATTTAGAACCCACTTGTCCTGGGTTATAATGTGCCAAAAAGTGCTAATTTTCCCTCTATGGGTGCCACCAGAAGATAAGTGCTTGGTGCAGGTAAGTCATTGGGACCGCTTTCTGTAAGTTTGTGCTTTACCTTCTCCAGCTTTGGAGGTAGAAGCACCCCACTGTTTTGACCTGTAAGAACCTTGCGCCTAGGTTCTGACCCTAGGGCGTCAGAATCTGCCCCCTTGAGGTCTGTGACACAGGAAAGGACAAATTTTTTTGTAGGCCAGTGTCTACTAAACCTAGGTGGCTGTACTTGTAAAAAGTCTAACTGTTTGCATAGATTTAGCTTGGTCTTCAGTTTTCTTTAACTCTTCTGCCTTAACACCAAAGTATCATGCTGTAAAGGTGCATCTAGTAACTTAACCAACATGATCAGGCAAATTTTGTTCCTTTAAAAAGCATACCTCCTGATGACAGAACCTGTAACTGCGGCCCTGCAGGAGGCCTCCAAAGAATCAAAACCACATTGCAAAGTATGGTTTAGAACTTGTTCAGTTGCATGCAAAAAATCCTGCATTTCCTTGTTTTCAGCACATTCAGAATTGATCATTTTCTGTTTAAGCAATCCCATGACATGTTGCTGATACTTGAGCATATGAAAAGTACAGTTGTGTACCTACCATAAATGTAGATGCGAGTGTATTCACTGTTGCAGTCATTACAATTGGGTTATCCTTCTGGCAGGCTACCTGCAGTCGACCTGAATTCTAAGGACTTGGTCCGGCGTCGGTTGCCGTCGCCTCCTCCCTGATGTCAGTGCACCAGGGGTATAAAAGATGCAGCAGATGCCACTTTCTTCAGTTGTTCTTGCCCCAGATGTCAGGTGCCCCCAAAAGGGTAGGCTAAATTATGCCAATAAGCATGCATGCACTAAAGTAAACTTTTCCTTCATCTACAAGCAAATACACCACATAGGCTGTATAGAATAGAGAAGTACAGATAAGTCCCAGCAAAGGAAAGGTGGATGGTGGGTGGGTAACCTGGACTGTAACAGTGAATACACTCAAACATCTACATTTATGGTAGGTACACAACTGTACTATGTTAATAGTGTTTCACTGTTGCAGTCATTGCAATTGGGTTGAATCCCAAAGCTAAGGTTGGGAGGCTGGAGCTAAACAGGATTAGGAGAGGCTATGAGGCCCTGCAGAACTGCAGTGGCAAAGCCTGCCCTGGATTTAGAGTTGAGTGGTAAGTGATAGTGCTTTGTAAAAGTGTGCACTGAACTAAGTTGCAGCCTCTAAGATGTCTTTGGTTGGTAATCCTCTGAGGAAGGCTGCTGCTCTGGTAGAATGTGGCCTAATGCCCTTAGGCACTGATTTGCCATGCTGTGCATAGCAGAAACGAATGCAGTGGCTATCCACTTTGAAATAGTCAGCTTTGAGATGGCCTTTCCTTGTGACCCTGCAGCATATGCCACTAGAAGTTGTTCAGTCTTTCTGAAAGCTTTGGTTCTGTCCAAGTAGAAGCGTAGCTGCCTGTGAATGTCCAAAGATTGCAGAAGTCTCACCCTTATTCTGTGGGTTTGGATAAAAGGTAGGCAAATTAATTGTTTGGGTAAGGGCCACACTGGACACTACCTTAGGCATAAATGCCGGGTTTGTCCTCTGAGAAACCCTGTCAGGATGGAAAATGATAAAAGGTTCCTTAGCCATGAGTGCCTGTAACTTCAGACTCTTCTTGCAGAGGTTATTGCTAGGATCAGAGCTGTTTTCCAGGATAAGAATTTTATATCAGCTGCAGAGGCTCTCTCAAAGAGGCAGTGTGAGTTTTTCCAAGACATAATTAAGGTGCCATGCAAGTATTGGTGCTCTCCTTGGAGGTCTTATGTTTCTGGCCCCTCTGAGGTACTGCCTCAGTAAGTGGATGAGAAAAAATAGGTGGTTATGTATTGTAATGAGCTGAAATGGCAGAGGCATGAATCTTAACTGGAGGATAAGCCGTTGTTCAGCATCTCAGTTAAGTATTGCAAAATCTGAGGAAAATTTGGTACAATTGTGCCAATTCCTTGTGCCTGGTTCCAAGCACAGAATCTCTTCCATTTTTCTGCATAACATTTTCTGGTGCTAGGCCTCCTGGCCTCCAAAACAACATCACTGCTTTAGAGAGAGGTGTGTCTTGAATGGATACATTATCAGCCATGCTGCCAGATTTAAGGTCCTGAGTTGGCTGTGCAGGATCTGACTGTTTTGTTGGGTCAATAAGTGAGAAATTTGAGGTAACGTCCAGGCTGGGCATTGAGAAGTTCTTTAGGATTGGGAACCAGTGCTGGTGGGGCCAGTCTGGAGCAATCAGTATTATTTTTGGCTTCTCATCTGACCTTTAGGAGTACCTTGGGGAGGAGCGGCAGGGGAGGAAAGGCATATACTGTTAAGTTTTTCCAGCTGAAAGATAGAGCATCCACTTTCCATGCTTGCTTGTGATAAGTCCATGTGCAGAATCTCTGTAGTTGGCAGTTGTGAGGGGAGGCAAATTTGTCCGGGCATCCCCAGTTCCTTGTTATGCTGAAGACTTGTAAATCCAATTTCCACTAGTGGGGATCCCCATTAGGTTTCTGCTTACTTCGTCTGCCAGAGTATTTATCTTCCCTGGCAGGAATTGTGCTTGCAGATGTACTTGGTAAGTCAATGCTGTGTCCCACAAAGTCATGGTTAGTCTGCAGAGGGGGTAGGAATGTGTGCCTCCCTGCTTGTTTATGTACCACATGACTGCAGTATTGTCTGTCTATCAGTAGTCCTGGATGAAGTAGATCCTTGAAGGCTGTCAGGGCATTCTGAACAGCTAGCAACTCAGATTGATATGTAGATGCATTTGGGTTGCGGACCATGTGCTCTGAATACATCTTCCTGCCATATGGGCCCCCCATGCATAATCTGATGCATCTGTTAATGTCTGGCTGGCGGTAAAGTGAATGGGTGCCCCTTGTGGTGACAGGCCTTTGCCTACCATCTAAACTCCTGTTGCAGGCAGGGAATGAGGGTAATTGTTTCCAGGCTGTGGCAATGTTGAGTCCAAACACTTTTTAGATACCAGTGTAGTTTCCTCATATGCAGTCCTGCATATGGAATTAGCAGAATGCAGGATGCCATGAAGCCCAAAGCCTGCAGAATTTTTCTTGCAAATAACTGGGTCTTTATTGCCAACAATTTGAAATAGTCAGCTGTCTGGCGTGAGAAGCCATCCGGGCAGTTGTATTTAAGCTTGCACCCAGGAATATTATCTCAAGACGGTACTAGTTTTGATTTCTTTTCGTTTACTGTGTACACTAGGCATGTAATATTTTTACAAATGCCAGATGCTGTAATAGAATGTCCTTGTTCTCTGCCTGAATAAGGCAGTCGTCCAAGTAAGGATATATTTGTATTCCTTTGTCTGCAAAATGCTATTACTGGTGCCAGGCATTTTGTGAAGACCCTGGGCGCAGTAGATAAGCCAAAGGGCAGTGCAGAGAATTGCTAGTGCAGTGAGCCAGCTACAAATCTGATTTATCTTTTGCATGATTGTCTGATTGGGACATGCAGGTATGCCTTTTTGAGGTCTAGTCACAAGCCAAGCCTTCTTGCCCAGCATGGGCAGAAGCTGCTACAGAGTCAACATTTTGAATTTTGCAATATCCAGAAATGTGTTTAGAATAGACAGGTCCAGTATTGATCTCCAGGCTTTGTCCTTTCTGGTCACCAAGAACAGTCTTTAGTACAACCCTAGTCCCTGCTCTTGCTGTGGTATTCGCTGAATGGCCCTCGTGTCCAGGAGGGATGAAACTTTTGTGCCTCTGCCCACTGATTGTGTGGCAGGTCTGGTATACAGTTTGCCCTCGGCAGGGTGTGAAAGTGGAACCTGTAGCCTTGTGACACTATATTCAAAACCCATTTGTCCTGGGTGATCATGCGCCAATTCTGTGAAAAAAGTGCTAGTTTTCCCCCTAAAGGAGCTGCCAGAAGGTAACTGCTTGGTGCTGGCAGGGGAGGTCATTGAGACTATTCCCTGTATGGCTGTGATTTTTCTTCTCCGCTTTTGGAGGTAGAAGCGCCCCATTGTTTAGACCTGTATGAGCCTCGGGGCTGGGATCTGCCTCTGGGGTGTCTGTATCTGCCTCTGTGGCCTGATACTGGAAAGAACCAGTTCTTTGTAGGCCAGTTCCTGCTAAATCTGGGAGGTTGTACCTGTAAGAAATACTTAACTGTTTGCATAGATTTAGCTTTTTGTCCTCCATTTTCTTCAGCACCTCTTCTGCTTTAACACCAAACAAGGTATCATGCTGTAATGGAGCATCTAATAATTTTGCTTTAACATGATCAAGCAGATTCTGTTCCTTTAACCAAGCATGCCTCCTAATGACAGTACCTGTAACAGTGGCCCTGCAGGAGGCCTCCAGAGAATCAAAACCACATTGCAAAGTATGCTTTCCCACTTGTTCAGCTGCATGCAATAATTCCTGCATTTCTTTGTTTTCCGCACATTCAGAATTTGTCCACATTTTCTGTTTAAGCAGCAAAGAAAGATATTGCTGATATTCAAGCATATGGAACTGACAATTTAAAGCCCTTACAGCCAAGGTAGCAGAAGTGTAAATCCCCCCCCCCCATCTGTCCAGGGCCCTTGAATCCCTATCAGAGGGGATAGGGTTTTTTGCAGTGGAAGCCTTTACCCCTTTGGGACAGTTTCGGGTCTGTGGCTTACAGGAGCTGGTGGTGAAGGGTCAGGAGTCAGATAGGACTCTGAAAATACATCTACAATGTCTAAAACAGGAGGAATAGCAAGGGACCCGTGCTGAGTTAGTATAAGGAAGTCAGAGCCTTCTTAGATTCTGAGTAATCTTGGCTCTCCCAGTGGAAGTGTTCCCTCACAGTATGCAGGGTCTCCCCTAAAGAATAATCCTCAGGAGGAGAGGCTGAAGGGATAGATTCTTCAGCATTAGAATCCTCATAAGGAGGAAGAGTATTCCTGCTCAGAAGAGGAATCAGAGGAAACAAACCTGATCTGAAGATTCATATTCTGTCTCTTGCCTAGGCCTCTTATCAGGAGGGGAATTGGAACCCCTGATCCAATTAAGTCTTCGGCCATTTTAAGCATCTGTTTTTCAGGCAAGGAGGCCTGTCCAGGGGAATGATGTACTTGTTTGTTTGTCTTTAGAGGTGCTTTAGTCTTTGCCTTTGAAGCTGAAGTCGTTTTCACATACAACTGTGTAGGCCTGAAAACACCCTCAGAAGCAGATGCCTGCTCAGCAGCTCCGGACCCATCTAAGGGAATAGTTTGAGGGTCCAATACCTTGAATTTCCAGTGGTCTAGTCTGCTCTACGTGGGAGTCGGAAGCGGCCTGTGGCTCTGAGGTAGAGGGCGCCAGGGGCTGCAAAAGCACCTCACTGAGGACCGGTTAACTGGTAACTGGCCTAGCGGAAGCCTAGTCGGTTTTGGACCTCTGATGCCTGTCCTTTTGTCTTTGTGCTTTCTATAAACTCTGGTAGTCAGCTGTTCCACCGGCATAATGTAATTAGTCTGCCAAAGTAATGAAATGCAAAATCGTACAGACGCTTAATATTGCTTTCGTTAAATATAGCACAAAACCGACAACTAGCAACGTCGTGGTCAGGGCCTAGGCAAGGAATACAGTAAGGATGAAAATCCTTACGAAGTATTTGCTTCCCACAAGAATTACTATTAACTTTTTCTGATATCGGTCTGGAGCAAGAAAAAAAAAAGTTTCCCCAACGGGGTACTTGGCTTTAATGAAGACTTTGGATCTGAAATTCCAACTTGAAAACCTCAGGAGTCAGCCGACCAGCACTTGCGAACTGCTTATGCTTCGGGCACCATGCGGCAAGAAAGACTGAAGAAAATGGCGTCGGCTGCATCTTTTATACCCCTGGCGCACTGACGTCAGGGAGGAAGAGACAGCAACCGACGCCGGACCAAGACTTTGGAATTCAGGCTGACTGCAGGTAGCCTGCCAGCAGGATAACCCAACTGTAATGACTGCAACAGTGAAACAAACATCTGACAGTTTAACGTCCTTATAGCCAAAGTTGCAGATGTGTAAACCTTTTTTCCCCCCATCTATCCAGTGCCCTTGAATGTCAGAGGGGGGTTGGGTTTTTTTGTTGTCGAGGCCTTACCTCCCTTTGGACCCTGTGAAATAGTTTCAGGGTCAGCAGCAGGGGTTTTAAAAAGAAGTTTGAGAGAGTCAGGAACCCTGTAATATCTGTCAGGCTTAACAGGAGCTGGCGGTAAGGAGTCAGGTGTCAAACTAGTCTCCGAGAACACACCTTCAATGTCTAACAGGAGGAATGGCTAGAGGCCTGTGCTGTGGTAGTAAAAGGAAATTCGCGAGCCTCTTTTTAGATTCTGAAAAATCTTGGCTTGCCCAGTGAAAATGCTCCCTCATGGTATGCAAGATTTCCCCAAAGGAATAATCCTCAGGAGGGGATGCTGAAGGTAGACTCTTCAGCATCAGAATCCTCATAGGGGGGTAAAGAATATCCCTGATCAGAAGAGAAATCAGAAAAAAAAGAACCCTGATCTGAATAGTCATAGTCAGTGTCTTGCCTAGGCCTCTTATCAGGAGGGGGATGGGAACCCCTGATCAAGGTATCAGGTCTTCGGCCATTATGATCATCGTTTAAGCATAGAGGCTGGTACACGTGGCTCTTGAGTTTCTTTGCTTTAGAAGATGCTTTAGTCTTTGAAGCGGATTTATTTAATGTAAAAATGTTGAGGTCTGAATACACACACAGAAGCCAGTACCTTGCTCAGCGGCTCCAGACCCATCTAAGGGATTAGCGTCCAAGGCTCCAATACCGTGAGTATCCAAGCAGCATGGCAGACTCCACATGGGAGTCGGTAGCAGCCTGCAACTCTAAATAGCGGGTGTCGGGCTGCGAAAGCACCTCACTGAGAACCGGTGACTGGCATAGGAGAAGCTTAGTCGGTTTTTGGCCTCTGTTGTTTTTCTGTATCTTTTTCCTTGAGTTTTTTTGCAAACTCTGGTAGTCAGATGGCTATCCGACATTTCAGGAAAATTAAACTGGCTACCAAAATACTTTAAAGCAAAACTATACAGACGCTTAATACTGCGTTGGTTAAATCTCTAACAAAACTAACCAGAAACGTTGTGATCAGGGCCTAGGCAAGGAATACAGTAAGAAAGAAAATCCTTGAGGTATTTGCTTTCCAGAAGTAATACAATTAACTTTTTCTGATATCGGTCTGGAGCAAAAGTTTCCCCAACGAGGTACTTAGCTTTATTGAAGACTTCGGTTCTAAAACCGAAACGAAAATTTCAGGAGTCTGCCGACCAGCACTTGCTAACTGCTTCTACTTTGTAGCACCATGTGGCACGAAAGACTGAAAAGAATGGCGTCTGCTGTTTCTTATACCCCCTGACTACCTAACTTCAGGGAAAAGGAGACAACAGCTGACGCAGGATGCAAGACTTTGGAATTCAGGCCGGCTGAGGGTAACCTGCCAGCAGGATTACCCAAATGTATTGACTAACAGTGAAACACTAAGAACATCACTGAAAGTGTGATAAGAGAATTTGGGACAGGTGGATAAGTGTCTCCTTTGATCAATCACATCGCCACAATAGTCAGAAAATCCTTCTCTGTGGCACACCATCACAAAAGGTTTCTCATCCAGAAAAGAGGTAATTGACCCCCTCTACTCACTCAGATCCATTAGAGTACAAGGCACCTTTTATGTACCTCACAAGACATCTACAACTGTAAAGGCTGCAGAAATACCTCACACAGATGCTCTACGCAGACAGTCTCAAAAAAGTACAGGTTTGTACCTACCATAAATGTAGATGTCCGATAGGTATGCATCTGCAGTCATAACATATGGGTTGTCCTGCCTCAGGCAGCCCTTCGGTCGGCCGGATTCCAAAGTCTGGGTCTGGCCTCGGCTGATGTCGCACTTCACCCGTCATAGCTCCTGGGGTATAAAGGCATCAGCAGACGCCATTTTCCTCAGTGTTTGTTGCCCCAGATGCCCTCTAGGAAGGCCCCAGCTAGCTAAGAGAGGGGTAAGTACCCTAGGAATACCACAGAGGGGAAGGAGGGTGGGTAATCCTGACTGCAGATGCATACCTATCAGACATCTACTTTTATGGTAGGTACAAAACTGTACTATGTCCTTCAAGGATGCATCTGCAGTCATAACATATGGGTAGAATACCATAGCCAAACTGGGGGAGGAGGCACTAAGATAATGATGGTGTAGTTAAGATCCCTTGTAAAACTGCAGTTGCAAAACCTGCTCGGGATCTGGAGTATAAAGGAAGATTGTAATGCTTGGCAAATGTATGCACGGAGCTCCAAGTAGCAGCTTCTAAAATGTCTTTGGTAGCCACTCCTCGTAGGAAAGCTGTAGTGGTGGCTGTAGCTCTTGTGGAGTGAGGCCTGATATTTTCAGGAGTTGTCTTTCCATGAAAAGAGTAAGAATCGAATGCAATTTCCTATCCATTTTGAAATAGTCTGTTTGGAAATTGCTTTTCCTTGCACTCCTGTTGCATATGCTACCAGAAGCTGGTCAGTTTTTCTGTTGGTCTTAGTTCTGTCCAGATAGTAGTGCAGTTGTCTGTGCACATCCAAGGTGTGTAGTTTTTCCCCCCTGTTCTGTGGGTTAGGGAAGAACGTAGGTAAATGAATAGCTTGGTTCAAGGATACTCTGGATACCACCTTTGGCATGAAAGTAGGATTGATTCTCAGAGACACTATCCTGGTGAAAGATAAGGAAAGGCTGCACTGCCAGTAAGGCCTGTAACTCTGATACCCTTCTTGCCGAAGTGATTGCTAGAAGGAAGGCAGTTTTCCAAGATAAGAACTGTAAGTCTGCTGATGCTGCTGGTTCAAAAGGGGGAAGTGTTAATTTTTCCAGCACAAAATTGAGATCCCATGCAGGTAGAGGTGGTTTCCTTGGAGGTTTTACATTCTTGATCCCTCTTAGAAATTGTCTGAGGAGAGGTTGAGAGAAGATAGGAGGATCCATGTTGTACTCTGCTGAAATTGCTGAAGCATGAATCTTAATGGAAGAATAGGACAGGCCATTGTGGAACAGTTCTGCTAAGTATTCTAGATGTGTGCTAGGTTTGCCCGTGTGACATCTGTTCCCTTTGATGCACTCCAAATGAGGAATCTCTTCCATTTGGCTGAGTATGTTTTCCTTGTGGAGGGTCTGCGAGCCTCCAGGATAATGTCCTTGACCCTCTGAGATAACACAGGTTGGTTTTCCTTTATGCAATTTTCCAGGCAGTTAGCTGCAGTGTTTTCAAGTTTGGATGTAGGGTCTCGTAGTTCTGTGTTAGAAGTAAAGGCCATAGAGGTAGAGGCCATGAGTTCGCCCGAGACATGCTTCTCAGTAGTGGGTACCAATGCTGCCTTGGCCAGTCTGGAGCTATCAGAATTACCTTTGGCTGTTCCTCCCTGATCTTCAGTAGAACTTTGTACATCAATGGGAGAGGTGGAAAGGCATAAACTGTCATGGCCTTCCAGCTGAAAGAGGGAGTCCACCCTCCAGGCTTGCGGGTGGTATTCTCTTGAGCAGAATTTCTTCAGTTGGTGGTTGAGTGGGGAGGCGATCAGGTCTATCTCTGGCATTCCCCATGTCTTTGTTATGGTTTTGAAGATGTCTGGATGCAGCATCCATTCGTGAGCATCCATGGTAGTTCTGCTTAATCTGTCTGCTAATGAATTTTCTTTTCCTGGTACGAATCTGGCCTGCAGTTGAATGTTGAGATTCAGGCCTAGATTCCACAGATCCATTGCCATCCGGCATAGAGGGTAGGAATGCGTGCTCCCTGCTTGTTGATATACCACATGACTGTGGTATTGTCTGTCCTTAGTAGCAGGTGTCCTTGCTGGAGGAATGGTTTGAATGCCTCGATTGCATGCTTCACTGCCAGCATCTCCTTTAGATTTGTGTAGATTCAGCTGGTCCTGGGACCATAGGCCTTGGATACACTTGTCTTCCATGTGTGCTCCCCAGCCTAGGTCTGAGGCGTCCGTGGTGATGGTCTGCCTTGGTTGTGGTTTGTGAAAAGGCAACCCTCTGTTGGTCTGGCAGGCCTGAGCCCACCACAGGAATTCTTGTTTCAGGCATCGAATGATTGGTATCATGGTTTCTAGGCTGTGTCTGTTGAGACCATATATACCTTAGGTACCATTGTAATTTTCTCATATGCAGTCTGGCATGTGGGATCAAGATTATGCAGGATGCCATGTTACCCAGGGCCTGCAGGACTTTACTTCATGGCATTGACAAGACAAACTCAGCTTACTGCAAGGAAAGTGGAAGTTGCTTTTGTTTCTCTTCTGTGAGAAAAGCCATCCGAGTTATTGCGTCCAGTTCTGCACCCAAAAATGTTATCCTTTGGGATGGCACTAGTCTTAACTTCTGTATGTTGACTGTGTATCCCAAGGCTTGTAGCAGTTGTATGACATAGGCCAAACCCTTTATTATTTTTGTCTTGTTGTCCGCTTGTATCAGGCAGTCGTCCAGGTATGGATAGATTTGAATTCCCTGAAGACTGCAATGTGCAATTACTGATGCCAGGCATTTTGTGAATACTCTGGGCACAGTAGATAAGCCAAAGGGCAATGCTGAGAATTGATAATGCGCTGATCCTGCAAGAAATCTGAGGTGTCTTCTGCAATCTGGTCGTATGGGGACGTGCAGGTATGCCTCTTTGAGATCTAGAGTCACCAGCCAAGACTCCTTGCCCAACATGGGAAGAAGTTGCTGTAGGGTCAGCATCTTGAACTTCGGTACTATGAGATATGTGTTCAGTGCGGACAAGTCGAGAATAGGCCTCCATTCAGTTTCTTTTCTTGGTACAAGGAATAGTCTGGAGTAAAATCCTTGGCCTTGTTCCATAGATGGTACCTTTTCTATTGCTCTCATCCTTAGTAAGTTGATGATTTGTTTTAGAGCCTCTGACTCCTGGCTTGATGGAAGGTTTGGCATTCCTCTCTTTTTTGGTAAAGTGTGGAAGTGAAACCTGTAGCCTTTGTCTATTGTTTGCAAAGTCCATTTGTCTCCTGTAATGCAATGCCAGTTTTTTGAAAATAAAGCTAACTTTCCGCCCAAGGGTGCTTCCAGTTGTTCCCTGGTAGGCGGAATCAGAGCCAAGTCATTGTGTCTGTCCTGTGGAAGTGGTTGCAGTCGTAGCTGTGGCGGCACTCCTCTGGCTGTCAGTTTGCCACTGACGGCCCCTGTAGGCACCCCTTGTTTGGCCTCTGCCTCTTGGGCGTCTATTTCTGCGCCTCTGTGTTCTGGAGGTGTCTGGAAAGGACCAATTCTTTGAAGGCCAATTTCTGCTGAACCTCAGAGGTTGGACCTGCAGAAAATCCTTGACTGTTTGCACAGATTTTGCTTCTTCCACCTTCTTTAGAACCTCCTGTGCAGGGGGGCCAAATAAACTGTTTCGCCATAGGGGCATCTAGGAGTTTAGACTTGACATGGTCTGGCAAGGATTGTTCTTTTAGCCAGGCATGCCTTTGAATCACTGCTCCAGTCATAGCTGATCTAAATGAAGCCTCCAGTGCATCATAGCCACATTTTAAGAAATGATTACTGACCTGCTGTGAGTTGTGTACTAAATCCTTAAGGGACTTACGGTCTAAAGGTTCAGGAGGAGAAAGCTTTTTATTCAGCTGATCTAACAAAAATTCCTGGTACTGTATCATGTGAAATTGACAGTTTAAAGCTCTGGCAGAAAGAGTAGGTAACAGATGTATAAACCTTTTTACCCCATTTCTCTAATGCTCTTGATTCTCTTTCGGGGGGTAGGGGGTTTTTGGCAGAGGCAGCTGCAACACCCTTAGGGCCCTGAGAAACGGTTTCAGGGTCTGCAGCGTGGGCCTTATACAAGTGGAAGTGAGAATCCGGGACCCTGTAATATCTGTCAGGTTTGGCAGGGGCCGGGGGAAGAGAATCAGGGGCAGAACTGGCATCATTGTATGCATCATCAACAACTAACAGTACAGGTGGAATGGCTAAAGGCCTATGCTGTGATAAGTGTAAAAAAGTCCTTAGCCTTTTCCTAGATTCAGAAAAATCCTGACCCTGCCATTGGAAGTGTTCCCTCGAGTGTAGGGTTTACCCAAATGAAAATTCTTCTTGGGGGGGGGGGGGAGGCAGAAGGAATGGAGTCTTCTGCATCCGAATCCTCATAAGGTGAGTAAGGTCCTTCCTGATGGTCTGATAACTCTGATCCATCCGAGGAATAGTCAGAGGAGACAGGTTCAGGGGGTTCAGTCCTAGGCCTTTTTTCAGGAGGATGTGAGGCCCTGTCTGGGTGAGGTTGGGATCCCCTTAAGGTCCTCAGCCAGGCTGAGAATCTGAGAACTAGAGGAAGGTCTATGAGAGGGAGCTTTAGTAGGTAAGGCCTTGGAAAGTTTAGCTGCTTTAGCCCTGGAGAAGGCCTTAATTGACATAGAAGCAGGGGGCCTAGCTGCCCCACGTGCAGGAGTAGAGATGTCCAACGGAATGGTGTCTGACAATTCCTGTGTGCCTGCTTCTTCGGTAAGAATTTCTGTAGCTGACTCAGCCGGGGCCTGTGAGGCCTCGGTTGTCAGAGGCATGCTTGCGGCCGAAGGAAGAACAGAGGACTCTGTTTCAGCCGAAACAGAGACACTCGCGGTAGGCCTAACCGTGGTTTCAGCCGAAACCACGGGCCGCGAGTATCGGTCCTTTTCCTTGCGTTTTTTGGCTAAATGTGTAGTCGGAGTCTCAGACGGCATTTTATATGCAAAAGCGGGACCAAAAAACTCTTCAGCAAACTCCGACCGACGTCTAAGTGTCCGTCGGTTGAAGGAAGCACAGGCTAAACAAGCTGATACGTCGTGGTCTGGGCCTAAGCAAGGAAGGCAGTAAGAGTGGAAATCCTTATGAGGTATTTGTTTCCCACAAGTTAAACAATTATTTACTTTGTCTGACATCGGCTGAGGCAAGAAAGAGTCCCCAACGGGGTACTTAGCTTTTTTAGAAGTCTTCGGTAGCTGAAATCTCTGGATCTGACCGACCGGCACTTGCGAACAGCTTCTGCTTTGGGCACCGCGCGGCAAGACAGACTGAGGAAAATGGCATCGGCTGATGCCTTTATACCTCAGGAGCTATGACGTCGGGTGAAGTGCGACATCAGCCGAGGCCAGACCCAGACTTTGGAATCCGGCCGACCAAAGGGCTGCCTGAGGCAGGACAACCCATATGTTATGACTGCAGATGCATCCTTGAAGGACATCTCCAGCTTTACTCAGTCGCATATCGCCTACTCAAAGGTGATCTCTGCATAACAAAAAGCTATGTCAAACCCATAGCTGTTGGACATGCTACACTTAAAATCCCAATCTCAGTTAAGTATTGTAATATCTGAGGAAAGTACAGTTGTGTACCTACCATAAATGTAGATGTTAGAGTGTATTCACTGGTGCAGTCATTACACTCGCGTTACCCTGCTGGCAGGCTACCCGCAGTCGGCCAGACCTCCAAAGTCTAGGTCCGGTGTCTGTTGCCGTCACCTCTTACCTGACGTCAGAGCGCCAGGCGTATAAAAGATGCAACGGACGCCATTTTCTTCAGTTTTTCTTGCCCCAGATGTCAGGTGCCACCGGATAGGAAGGCTGAAAAGAATTATGCCAAGAAGCATGCATGCACTAACAAACATTTCCTTCATCTACAAGCAAATACACCACATAGGTTGTATACAGTAAAGTACAGAAAAGTCCCAGCAATGAAAAAGGGGGATGGTGGGTAACCTGGACTGCAATAGTGAATACACTTTAACATCTACATTTATGGTAGGTACACAACTGTACTATGTTCATGTTTCACTGCTGCAGTCATTACACTAGCGTTGAATCCCAAAGCTGAGGTTGGGCGGCTAGGTCTAAACAGGAATAGGAGAGGCTACCAGGCCCTGTAGAACTGCAGTGTCAAAGCCTGGGTAGAAGAGTAAATGGTAGTGCTTGGTGAAAGTATGCACTGAACTCCAGGTTGAAGCTTCTAAAATGTCTTTGGTTGGTACTCATAAAAGCTGCTGTGGCTGCTGCTCTGGTAGAATGTGGCCTAATTCCCTTAGGCACCGATTTGCCATGTTGTGCATAACAGAAGTGAATGCAGTGTCCTATCCATTTTGAAACTGGATGCTTTGTGATAGGCTTGCCTTGTGTTCCTGCAACATAGGCTACAAACAGTTGCTCAGTTTTACTGAAACCTTTTGTTTTGTCCAAGTAGAATCGTAGCTGTCTGTGTATGTCCAAAGAGTGCAGAAGCCTCTCCCCTTTATTCTGAGGGTTTGGGTAAAAAGTTGGTAAATGAATGGTTTGGTTAAGAGCCACATTGGAAACCACCTTTGACATAAATGTTGGGTTTGTCTTAAGAGAAACCCTGTCCTGGTGAGAAATGAAAGGTTCCACAGCCATTAACGCCTGTAACCGAGACTCTTCTTGCTGAAGTTAATGCTAGGAGCAGAGCAGTTTTCCATAAGAATTTTATATCAGCTGTGCTGGCTGGTTAAAATGGAGGCAGTGTGAGGTTTTCTAAAACAAAATTGAGATCCCAAGTTGGTATTGGTGCTCTCCTTGGGGGGTCTTATGTTTTCTGCCCCTCTGAGGTACTCTTTGTAGAGGATGTGAAAAAAAAGGTTCCCTATTGCAATGAGCCGAAATGGCAGAGGCATGAATCTTGATAAGGATAGGCCTTTGTCCAGCATCTCAGGTATTGTAAAATTTGAGGTATATTTGGAACAAGTGGTTCGAGCCCTTGTGCCTGGTTCCAAGCACAGAATCTCTTCCATTTTTCCTGCACAAAACTTCCTAGTGCTGGGCCTCCTAGCTTCTAAAATGACATCCATAACAGCTTTAGAGAGAGGCGCAGTTTGAGTGGCTACATTATCTGCCATGCTGCCAGATTCAAGGTTCTGAGTTGACTGTGCAGAATCTGATTGCTTTGTTGGGTCAGAAGATGAGGAAGAGGTAAAGACCAGGCTGGGCCTTGAGACAAGCTCTTTAGGATTGGGTACCAGTGCTGGCGTGGCCAGTCCTGGGCAATCAGGATCATCTTTGGCCTCTCGTCAGACTTTTAGGAGCACCTTGGTAAGAAGAGGCAGTGGAGGGAAGGCATAAACTGTCAGGGTTTTCCAGCTGAATGATAGAGCATCCACTTTCCATGCTTGAGTGATAAGTTCTTGTGCAGAATTTCTGTAGTTGGCAATTGTGAGGGGAGGCAAAAAGATCTAAGTCTGGGTGTCCCCATTTCCCTGTTACGCTGAACACCTGTGGATTTAGTTTCCATTTGTGAGGCTCCATGAGATTTCTGCTTAGTTCGTCTGCCAGTGTATTTTTTGTTCCTGGCAGGAATTGTGCCTGCAGATGTACTCAAGTCAGTGCTGTGTTCCACAAAGTCATGGCTTGCCTGCATAGGGAGGTAAGGAAGGTGTGCCCCCTTGCATGTTTATGTACCACATAACAGTCGTATTGTCCATCTTTATTAACAGTTGTCCTGGATGTAGTAGGTCCTTGAAAGCTGTCAGGGCATTCTGTAAAGCTAGCATCTTTTTGATTGATGTGAAGATGCATTTGTTCCTTGGGCCACGTGCCCTGAACACATTTTCCTGCCATGTGCCCCCCAGGCATAATCAGATGCATCCGTTAGTCTGCCTGGCTGTGGGTAAGGTGAAAGGCCGTCCCTTGTTGTGGTGACAGGCTTGGGACCACCATCGAAACTCCTGTTGTAGGCAGGGAATTAAGGTTATGATAGTCTCCAGGCTGTGACAATGCTGAGTCAACACTTTTTAGATACCATTGTAGTTTCCTCATATGCAGTCTTGCATATGGAATTAGAATGCAGGACGCCATGAAGCCTAGGGCCTGCAGAATTTTTCTTGCAGGGAGCTGGGTTTTTATTGCCATCTTTTGAAAGTCAGTCAGTTGCCTTTGTCTGGCGTGAGATAAGTCATCTGGGTAGTTTTAAGCTTGCACCCAGGAATATCTCTTGAGAGGGCACTAGTTTTGATTTCTTTTCGTTTACTGTGTACCCTAGACAAATTAGTAACCTTTTTATAAACGCCATTAGAAGAATGTCCTTGCTCTGCTTGAAAAAGGCAGTCGTCTAAGTAGGGATATTTTTGAATTCCTTTGCCTGCAAAATGCAATTACTGGTGCCAGGTATTTTGTGAAGACCCTGGGCACAGTAGATAAGCCAAAAAGCAGTGCAGAGAATTGGTAATGCATTGAGCCAGCTATGAATCTGAGGTATCTTCTGCAAGATTGATTGGGACATGCAGGTAATGCCTCCTTGAGGTCTAAAGTAAGTAGCCAAGCCTTCTTGCCCAGCATGGGTAGAAGTTGCTGTAGTGTTAACATTTTGAATTTTGGAACATCCAGGAAAGTATTTAGGATTGACAAGTCCAGTATTGGTCTCAGAGCTTTGTTCTTTCTGGGTACTAGGAAAAGTCATGAGTAAAATCCTTGTCCCTGTTCTTGCTGTGGTACTCATTGAATAGCTCCCATGTCCATGAGAGCAGCAGTTTTTGTGCCTCTGCCCAATGGTTTTGCGGCAAGTCCAGCATACCTTTTGATTTTGGAAGGGTGTGAAAGTGGAACCTGTAACCCTGAGAAACAATATTCAGTACCCATTTGTCCTGGGTGATTATGTGCTAATTTTGAGAAAAGTGCTAGCTTTTCCCCCCTAGGAGTGCTGCCAAAAGGTAAGTGATTGGCATTTGTAGAGGGAAGTCACTGGGACAGTTTCCTATAAAGTTGCGATTTGCCTTCTCCTTTGGGGGCTGAAGCACCCCATTGTTTAGGTCCCTAGGAGCCTTGGGGCCGAGATCTGCCTCTGTGGCCAGATACCGGAAAGGACCAATTTTTTGAAGGCCAGTTTCTGCTAAACTTAGGTGGTTGAACCTTTAAGAAACCCTTTACTGTCTACACTGATTTTGCTTTAATCCTCCATTTTCTTTAACACCTCTTCTGCCTTAACACCAAACAAAGTATCATGCTGTAGTGCAGCATCCAATAATTTTACTTTAACATGCTCAGGTAAACTTTCTTTCAACCAAACATGCCTTCGAAAGAAAGCCTGTAAATGCGGCTCTACAAGAAGCCTCTAATGAATCAAAACCACATTGGAGAGTATGCTTTCCCACTTGTTCAGCTGCATGCAATAAATCCTGCATTTCCTTATTGTCAAGACTTGAGTTTGTAACCATTTTCTGTTTTAACAAGGACATGAGGTACTGTTGATATTTAAGCATGTGAAACTGGCAATTTAAAGCCCTTACAGCTAAAGTTGCATAAGTGTAAACTCCCCCCCCCCCCCAAATCTATCCAGAGCTCTGGAATCTCCATCAGAGGGAACAGGATTTTTAGCAGTGGAAGCCTTAACCCATTTAGGACCCTGAGAAATTGTTTCTGGGTCTGCAGCAGGGTTTTTGTAAAGAAATTTATGAGAGTCCGGGACCCAGTAGTACCAGTCTGGCTTGACTGGTGCAGGGGGTAAAGAATCAGGAGACAGACTGGATTCAGAGAAAACAACAATATCAAGCACGAGGGAATAGTCAGGGGCCTGTGCTGAGGCAATAAAAGAAAGTCTGAGCCTCCTCTTGGATTCTGAGTAATCTTGGCTCTCCCAATGGAAATGCTCCCTCATGGTGTACAGGGATTCCCCAAAATAATCCTCAGGCGGAGAGGCGTATAGACTCTTCTGCATCAGAGTCCTCAGAGAGGGAGAGAATATCCCTGATCAGAAGAGGAATCGGAGGAAATAAAAACCTGGTCAGAGGAATCAGTCTGTCTTGCCTAGGCCTTTTGTCAGGAGGGGGATGGGAACCCCCGATTAAAGTAATTAGGTCTTCGGCCATTTTAAGCATCTGTTTCTTTGGCATGGATGACTGTTCAGGAGAATGCTGTACTCTTTTCCTCGTCTTTAATGGTGTTTTTGACTGCCTTGGCTGCTGTAGTGGACTTAATAGTTAGCTGTGAAGGTCTGAAAACACCCTCAGAACCCGATGCCTGCTCAGCGGCTCCAGACCCTTGAGGGAATAGATTCCGCAGGCCCAATACCTTGTTTCCACAGGCCTCTGTCTCCATGTGGCTGTTGGATACGGCCTGTGGCTCTGAGGTAGCGGGTGTCGGGGGCTGCGAAAGCGCCTGAGAACTGGCGACTGGCCTAGAAGAGGCTTCGGTTTTGGACCTCAGATGCCTGTCCTTTTTACTTTGCATTTTTTATAAATTCCGGTAGTCTGTTTCGATGGCATTATGTAATTAAACCTTCGGCCAAAGTAATGTAAAGCAAAATCAAACCGTTTAATAGTGCGTTTGTTGAATCTAGCACAAAACAGACTAGTAACGTCGTGGTCAGGGCCTAGGCAAGGAATACAGTAAGAGTGAAAGTCCTTGAGGTATTTGCTTCCCACAAGAAATACATTTATTAACTTTTACTGACATCTGTCTGGAGCAAGAAAAAGTTTCCCCAACGGGTTACTTCACTTTACTGAAGACTTCGGTGTTCTGAAATTCAATTTCGAAAATCTCAGGAGTCTGACAACGGCACTTGCGAACTGCTTTTGCTTCGGGCACCGTGCGGCAAGACAGACTGAAGAAAATGGCATCTGTTGCATCTTTTATACCCCTGGCACACTGTCAGGGAAGAGGCAACAGCAACAGACGCTGGACCTAGACTTTGGAACTCTGGCCGACTGCGGGTAGCCTGCCAGCAGGATAACCCAAGTGTAATGACCAACAGTGAAACACGAACATTACGTAGTTCTGCTGTATCAGTTCCTTGTGCTCGATTCCAAGTACAGAATCTCTTCCATTTGTCAGCATAAGATTTTCTAGTACTAGGCCTTCTGGATTCCAAAATGACATCCATCACAGCTTTACTGAGAGGTGTTGGTTGTATTATTACATGATTAGCCATGCTGCCAGGTTCAGAGTCTGTAGTTGATTGTGCAGGATCCGATTGTTTTGCTGGGACAGTAGTTGTGGTCTGAGGCAAGGTCCAAGCTGGGTATTGAAACAAGCTCCTTAGGATTGGGTACCAGTATTGGCGCAGTCAGTCTGGGGCAATTAATATCTTTGGCTTCTCTTGTCTGACTTTTAGGAGGACCTTGGATAGAAGAGGCAGAGGAGGAAAGGCATAAACTGATAGGTTTATCCTGCTGAAGGATAGGGTGCCCACTTTCCATGCATATCTGCGATAAGTCCTTATGCAGAATCTTTTCAATTGATAATTTTGAGGAGAGGCAAATAGACCTATGTTTGGGCTCCTCCATTTCTCTTATTTTGAAGACTTGTGGATTTAGTTTCCACCAGTGTGGATCCATAAGGTTTCTGCTTAGTCTGCCAGTGTTTTGTTTTCCTGGCAGGAATTGAGCTTGAAGATTTATTTGGTAGGTCAAAGCTGTGTCCCACAGTGCCAAGGCTAATCTGCAAAGGGGGTATGAGTGTGTCCCCTTGCTTGTTTATATACCACATCACTGTGGTGTTGTCCGTTTTTATCAGTAGTTGTCCTGGATGAAGTAAGTCCTTGAAGGGTTTAGGGCATTTTGAACAGCTAGCATCTTTCTGGTTGATATGTAGATGCATTTGTTTTGGTGCCCATATGCCCTGAATGCATCTTCCTGCCATGTGGGCCCCCCCAAGCATAATCGGATGCGTCTGTTAAGGTTTGGCTGACAGGGGGTAGAGTGAAGGGCCGCCCCATGTTTTGATGACAGGCCTCTGCCCACCATAGAAATTCCTGCTGCAGGCAGGGAATGAGACAAATCATTGTTTCCAGACTGTGTAAATGCTGACTGCATAAACTTTAGGTACCACTGAAGTTTCCTCATATGCAGTCTTGCATATGGAATTAGTAGGATGCCATGAAGCCCAGAGCCTGCAGAACTCGTCTTGCAGAAGACTGGGATTTTGTTGCCATCAGTTTGAAGTAGTCAGTTGCCTTTGTTAGTCTGACATTAGGTAAGCCATCTGGGAAGTTTTATGCAAGTTTGCACCCAGGAATGTTCTCTATTGAGAAGGTACCAGTTGTGATTTGTTTTCATTTGTGTACCCAAGGCATGTTGGTAGCCTTTTCACCAACGCCAGGTGTCCAAGAGTGTCCTTGTTCTCAGCTTGAGACAGTCGTCAAAGGATATATTTGTATACTTGTCTGCAAAATGCACTTTGTAAAGACCCTGGGTGCAGTAGACAAGCCAAAGGGCAGTGCAGAGAATTGGTAATGCATTAAACCTGCCTTGAATCTGAGGTATCTTCTGTACGACTGTCTTACTGGGACATGCAGGTATGCCTCTTAGGTCTAAAGCCACCAGCCAAGCATTCTTGCCCAACAGGAATGGTGGGAGGTGGGAGGGTGGCCTAATGGTTAAGTTGTTTGCCTTACAAATACAAGGTGCAGGGTTTGAGTCTCAAGGGATAATTGGCTAGGCTTACAATGGCTCACAAGGGCAGTTAGCTTAGTACTAACCTATGAACCTATGAACATGGGCAAAAGCTGCTGCAAAGTCAGCATTCTGACTTTTGGAATGTCCAGGTATGTGTTTAAAATCGATAAATCTAGTATTGGCCACCAGGCCTAGTCCTTTCTGGGTACCAAGAACGGTCTTTAGTAAAAACCTTGCCCTTTTTCCTGTTCTGGTACCGTCTCTGCATGCCCCCCCCCCCACTGCCATGAGGGATGTAACCTGTTACTAAGCCTCTGCCCACTGATTTTTTGGCAGATCTAGACAACCATTTGCCATTGGCAGAGCGTGGAAATGGAATCTGTATCCCTGTGATACGATGTTTAGTACCCATTTGTCCTGGGTTAACTACCAATTGTGCAAAAAGTGCTAATTTTCCCCATATGGGTGCTGCCAAAAGGTATGTGCTTGGTGTAGGCAGAGGGAAGTCATTGGGATTGCTTTCTGTAGGCTTGCACTTTATCCCCTCCAGATTTGGAGGTGTCTGACATAGGAAAGGACCAATTTTTTGGTAGGGCAGTGTCTACTGAATCTTGGTGGTTGCACTTGTAAGAAGTTCTTAACAGTTTGCATAGACTTGGCTTTGTCTTCCATTTTCTTTAAAACCTCTTCTGCTTAATACCAAACAGAGAATCATGCTATAAAGGTGCATCTAGCAATTTAGCTTTAACATGATCAGGCAAATTTTGTTCCTTTAACCAGGCATGTCTCCTAATCACAGATCCAGTAACTGCAGCCCTGAAGGAGGCCTCTAAAGAATCAAAACCACTTTGCAAATTATGCTTTCAAACTTGCTCAGCCGCATGCAATAATTCCTGCGATTCTTTATTTTCTGCACATTCTGAAATCATTTTGTTTCAGCAATCCCATAACATGTTGTTGGTACTTAAGCAGATGAAACTGACAGTTTAAGGCCCCGATTGCCAAGGTTGCTGATGTATAAACCTTTTCCCCCCATCTGTCCAGTGCCCTTGAATCTGTCAGAGTGGGTAGAGTTTTTTTTTTGCTGAGGCCTTAACTCCCTTTGGACCCTGTGAAACAGTTTCAAGGTCAGCAGCAGGGTTTCTAAATAAAAATTTAGAAGAGTCAGGGACCGTATAATATCGGTCAGGCTTACTGGGAGCCGGAGGTAAGGAGTCAGGGGTCAAGCTAGACTATGAAAACACAGCCACAATGTCTAAAACAGGGAAATGGCTAAAGGCTTGTGCTGAGGAAGGAGGAAATCAGAGCCTCTTTTTTGAGAGAAATCTTGACTCACTCAGTGAAAATGCTCCCTCAAAGTATGCAAGGTTTCTCCAAATGAATAATCCTAAAGAGGAGATGCAGATGAATAGACTCCTCAGCATCAGAATCCTCATAGGAAGGTATAGATAATTCTTGATCAGAACAGAAACCTGATCTGAAGATTCATAATCAGTGTCTTGCCCTAGGCCTCTTATCCGGAAAGGGATGGGTACCCCTGATCAGAGTAATTAGGCCTTCAACCATTTTGATCTGTTTTTTTATGCATAAAGGCCTTTGCACGTGGCTCATGCAATGTTTTTTTTTTTTAGTTTTAGAAGTATCTTTCGTCTTTGGTTTTGCAGCTGTCATCTGTTTGATATACAAATGTTGAGGTCAGAAGCCGGTGCCTGCTCAGCAGCTCCGGACCCAGCAGAGGGAGATGCATCCCTCGGTCCAATACCTTGAGTATCTTGCGGCATGCGGACTCCACATGGGTGTCAGTAAAGGTCTGCGACAAGGTATCGGGGACTGCGAAAGCGCCTCACTGAGTACCGGTGAACCAGCGACTGGCTTAGAAGCTTAGTCAGTTTTGTATCTCGACTGCCTCTCTGTCCTTTTCTTTGCGTTTATGTACTCCGGTAGTCTGATTGCTATCAGACGACATTTCTGAGTAATTAAATCAGTTTCCAAAATACTTTGATGCAAATATATACCAACGCTTAGTGCGTTGGTTAAATCTAGCACAAAACAGACAGCCTGGCACATTGTGATCAGGGACTAGGCAAGAAATACAATATAAATGGAAATCCTTGAGGTATTTGCTTCCCATAAGTAATACAATTAACTTTTTCTGACATCAGTAAAAAGCAAGAAAAAAGTTTCCCCAACAGGGTACTTAGCTTTAGTGAAGACTTCAGTTCTGAAACTCAAACTCGAATATTTCAGTAATTGGCCGACCAGCACTTGCGAAATGCTTCAGCGTCGGGCACCGCAAGGCAAGAAAGACTAAAGAAAATGGCGTCTGATGCAGGTTTTATACCAGACGACCTGACGTCATGGAAGAGAAGACGGAAACTGACGCAGGACCCAAGACTTCGGAATTCAGGCTGACTGAGGGCAACCTGCCAGCAGATTACCCAAATGTAATGACTGCAACAGTGAAACTAAGCACAGTTGTGTACACTTACCATAAATGTAAATGTTAGAGTGTATTCACTGTTGCAGTCATTACATTTGGGTAATCCTGCTGGCAGGTTGCCCTCAGTCTGCCTGAATTCCAAAGTCTTGGGTCCTGCGGCTTCTGTCGCCCCTTCCCTGACGTCAGGAATATAAAAGCAGCAGACGCCATTTTCTTCAGTTGTTAAACTTGGGGGACGGCAGATGGGTAACTTGTACTGCAACAGTGAATACACCAACATCTACATTTATGGCAAGTGTACACAACTGTACTATGTTCGTGTTTCACTGTTGCAGTCATTACATTTGGGTAGAGTCCCAAAGCTATGGTTGGGAGGCTGGAGCTAAACAGCATTAGGAGCAGTTATGAGGCCCTGCAGAACTGCAGTGGCAAAGCCTGCTCTGGATTCAGAGTAGAGTGGCAGGTGATCGTGCTTTGTAAAGGTGTGTACTGAACTCCAAGTAGCAGCCTCTAAAATGTCTTTGGTTGGTACTCCCCTGAGAAAGGATGCTGAAGTGGCTGCAGCTCTGGTTGAATGTGGCCCAATGCCCTTGGGCACTGGCTTGTCATAGTGAAAATAGCAGAAACTAGTGCAGTGGCCTATCCACTTTGAAATACTCTGCTTTGAGATGGCCTTTCCTTGTGATCCTGCAGCATATGCCACTAGTAATTGCTGTCTTCCTGAAAACTTTGGTCCTGTCCAAGTAGAATCTAAGCTGTGTATGTCCAAAGAACGCATAATTCCATCTCCCTTGTTCTGTGGATTTGGATAAAAAGTTGGCAGAATAGTTTGCCACACTGGACACCACATTATGCATAAATCTTGGGTTTGTCCTCGGGGAAACCCTGTCTGGATAAAACAAAAGGTTCCACAGCCATGAGAGCCTGTAGCGCAAACTTGTCTTGCAGAAGTTGCTAGGAGCAGAGCTGTTTTCCAAGATAAAAACTTTATATCAGCAGTAGCAGCTGGCTCAAAAGGAGGCAGGGTGAGTTTTTCCAAGACATAGTTGAGGTCCCATGCAGTTATTGGTGTTCTCCTTGGAGGCCTTAAATTTTTGACTCCTCTGAGGTACTGCTTTAATAAAGGATGAGAAAAGATTAGTGGCTCTGTATTGTAATGAGCCAAAATAGCAGAGGCATGAATTTTAATTGATGAAAAAGATAGGCCTTTGTACAGCATCTCAGTTGAGTATTGCAAAATCTGAATATTTGGTACAGCTGTATCAGTTCCTTGTGCTTGGTTCCAAGCAGAGAATCTCTTCCATTTTCCAGCATAAGATTTTCTAGTACCAGGCCTTCTGGCTTCTAAAATGACATCTATCACAGCTTTACTGAGAGGTGTATTTTGTATGATTACATTATCCGCCATGCTGCCAGGTTTAAAGTCCCGAGTTTGCTGTGCAGGATCTGATTATTTTGCTGGGACAGTAGATGTGGTATTTGAGGTAAGGTCCAAGTTGAGAATTGAGACAAGTTCCTTAGGATTGGATACGAGTACTGGCGGGGCCAGTCTGGGGCAATCAGTATCATCGTTTGCTTCTCCTGTCTGACCTTTAGGAGTACCTTGTGGAGAAGAGGCAGTGGAGGAAAGGCATATACAGATAGGCCCTTGTGTAGAAACTTTTTAGTTGGTAGTTGTGAGGGGAGGCAAATAGCTCTATGTCCGGGCATCCCCATTTGCTTGTTATCAAGCTTAAGACTTTTCGTGGGGATCCATGAGGTTTATGCTTAGTCTGCCAGAGTATTTTCCTTTCCTGGCAGGAATTGTGCCTGCAGATGTACTTGGTAAGTCAATGCTGTCCCACAAAGTCATGGCTAGTCTGCAAAGGGGGTAAGAATGTGCGCCCCCCTGCTTTATATACCACAGGACCGTGGTGTTGTCTTATCAGTAATTGTCCCGGATGAAGTAGGTCTTTGAAGGCTGTCAGGGCATTTTGAACAGCTAGCATCTCTTTTTGATTGATATGTAGATGCATTTGGTTTGAGGAACATGTGCCCTGACCGCATCTTCCTGCAATGTGGGCCCCCCAGGCATAACCTGATGCATCCGTTGTTAGTGTCTGATTGGGCGTAATGTGAATGGCTGTCCCTTGTTCTGGTGACAAGCATTCGCCCATCGAAACTCCTGCTGCAGGCAGGGAATGAGTGCAATCATTGTTTCCAGGCTGTGGCAATGTTGAGTCCAAACACTTCTTTTAGGTACCATTGAAGTTCCCTCATACACAGTCTTGCATATGGAATTAGGATGCAGGATGCCATGAAGCCCAAAGCCTGCAGAATTTTTCTTGCAGATAACTGAGCCTTTGTTGCCAACATTTTGTAGTAGGTAGTAAGTTGCCTTTGCCTGGTGTGAGATGAGCCATCAGGGCAGTTGTATTTAAGCTTGCACCAAGGAATATTATCTCGAGAGGGTACAAGTTTTGATTTTCGTTGATTGTGTACCCTAGGCATGTAAGAAGTCTTTTCACAAACGCCAGATGCTGTAGAAGAATGTTCTTGTTCTCTGCTTGAATTAGACAGTAGTCCAAGTAAGGATATATTTGTATTCCTCTGTCTGCTACTGGTGCCAGGCACTTTGTAAAGACCCTGGGGGCAGTAGATAAGCCAAAGGGCAGTGCAGAGAATTAGTAATGCATTGAACCAGCCTTGAATCAGAGGTATCTTCTGCATGACTGTGACATGCAGGTATGCCTCTTTTAGGTCTAAAGTCACAAGCCAAGCGTCCTTGCCCAACATGGGCAGAAGCTGCTGCAAAGTCAACATTTTGAATTTTGGTATATCCAGGAATGTGTTCAGAATAGATAAGTCCAGTATTGGTCTCCAGGCCTTGTCCTTTCTGGGTACCAAGAACGGTCTCGAGTAAAATCCTTGTTGCTGCTCTTGCTCTGGTACTTGTTGAATGCCCCCCCCCCCCCCATGTCCATGAGGGATAAGACTTTGTCTCTGCCCACTGATTTTTTTTGGCAGATCTGGCCAGCCATTTGCTTTTGCACGGTATGGAAATGGAACTTGTAGCCTTGTGACAGTATTTAGAACCCACTTGTCCTGGGTTATAATTTATTTATTTTTATTTATCATTTGTTGACCGGGAAAGTCCGACTAGGTTCCACAGAGCCTGTTTTCAGCAGCGGCGGGAGAAATGCTCCAGATGTGCATGTCTTGAATGTGAGGGAGGGAGAGTACCAGGAAGAAACCCAACACGAACACAGGGAGAACATGCAAACTCCACACAGAAGGCACCCCAGCCGAGAATCGAACCGGAGAACCTCTTGCTGTGAGGTGACAATGTTAACCACTGCACCACTGTGCCAATTTTGAGGAAAAAAGTGCTAATTTCTCCCCTAAGGGTGCTGCCAGGAGATAAGTGCTTGGTGCAGGCAGGGGGAAGTCATTGGGACAGTTTCCTGTATGGCTGCAATTTGTCTTCGACTTTGGAGGTAGAAGCACCCCACTGCTTTGACCTGTATGAACCGTGCGCCTGGGATCTGCCTCTAGGGCTTCTGGATCTGCCCCTTTGAGGTCTGACACAGGAAAAGACCAATTCTTTGTAGGCCAGTCTACTAAACCTAGGTGGCTGTACTTGTAAACAATCTTTGACAGCTTGCATTAACTTAGCTTTGTCCTCCATTTTCTTTAACACCTCTTCTAACTTAACACGAAAATATCATGCTGTAAAGGTGCATCTAATAATTTAACTTTGACACGATCGGGCAGATTTTGTTCCTTTAGCCAAGCATGCTTCCTAATTACCGAACCCATAACTGCGGCTCTGCAGGAGGCCTCCAAAGAATCCAAACCACATTGCAAAGTATGCTTTCCAACTTATTCAGCTGCATGCAATAATGCCTGCATTTCCTTGTTTTCTGCACATTCAGAGATTAACATTAAGCAATGCCATGTCGCTGATATTTAAGCATATGAAGGCCCTTCTAGCCAAAGTAGCAGATGTGTAAACCTTTTTCCCCCCATCTATCCAGTGCCCTAGAATCTGTCAGAGGGTGTAGGGTTTTTTTGCAGCGGAAGCGTTAACTACTTCGGGACCCTGTGAAATAGTTTCTGGGTCTGCAGCAAGGTTTTTAAAAAGGAATTTATGAGAGTCAGGGTCCCTGTAATACCAGTCAGGCTTAACAGGAGTTGGAGGTAAGGAGTCAGGGGTAAGACTAGACTCCTAACACATCTACAATGTCTAACAGGTGGAATGGCTAGAGGCCTGTGCTGAGGTAGTAAAAGGAAATCCCCAAGCCTCTTAGATTCTGAAAACTCTTGGCTCTCCCAGTGGAAACGCTCCCTCATGGTATGCAAGGTTTCCCCAAATGAATAGTCCTCTGGAGGAGAAGCTGAAGGTATAGATTCTTCAGCATCAGAATCCTCATTGGGGGGGGGGGGGGGGGGTGGGAATATTCCTGATCATGAGGAATCAGAAGAAATAGAAACCTGATCTGATGATTCAGTCTCTTGCCTAGGCCTCTTATCAGGAGGGGGATGGTAACTGCTGATCAAGGTAATAAAGTCTTCGGCCATTTTGAGCATCTGTTTTTTGGGCATAGAGGCCTGTCCACGCGGCTCTTGAGTTTGTTTCTTTGTATTAGAAAGTGCTTTAGTCTTTGCCTTTGAAGCTTTAGTTGGTTTAATGTAAAGATGTTTAGGTTTGAATACACCCTCAAAAGCCGGTGCCTGCTCAGGGGCTCCAGACCCATCTGAGGGAATAGTAATCCAAGGCTCCAATACCTTGAATTTGCAGTGGCATGGCCGACTCCACATGGGAGTCGGTAGCGGCCTGCGACTCTAAAGTAGTGGGAGTCGGGGGCTGCGCAAGCGCCTCACCGAGAACCGGCAACTGGCTTAGAAGCTTAGTCGGTTTTGGGCCTCTGTTTCTCCTCCTTTTCTTTGCGTTTTTGTGAACTCCGGTAGTCTGATGGCTATCAGACGACATTTCTGGATAATTAAACCAGCGTCCAAAATAGTTTAAAGCAAAATCATATAGATGCTTAGTGCGTTGGTTAAATCTAGCACAAAACAGAACCAGAAACGTTGTGATCAGGGCCTAGGCAAGGAATACAGTAAGAATGAAAGTCCTTATGAGGTATTTGCTTTCCACAAGAAATACAATTTACTTCTTACATCGGTCTGGAGCAAGAAAAAAGTTTCCCCAATGGGGTACTTGGCTTTATTGAAGACTTCGGATCTGAAATTCGAACACGAAAATCTCAGGAGTCGGCCGACCGGCACTTGCGAACTGCTTCTGCTTTGGGCACCGCAGGGCAAGAAAGACCAAAGAAAACTGAGTCGGCTGCTTCTTTTATACCCCTGACGATCTGACGTCAGGGAAGGGGTGACAGCAGCCGACGCAGGACCCAAGACTTTAGAGTTCAGGCCGACAGAGGGCAACCTGCCAGCAGGATTACCCAAATGTAATGACTGCAACAGTGAAACACTAAGAACATCAGTCTTGAGCAAAAACCTTGTCGTTTTTCCTGTTGTGGTACTGGCTGAATGGCCCCCATATCCATGAGGGACATAACCTGTTTGTGCCTCTGCCCATTGATTTTTGGCAGATATTGCCAACGGTTTGCCATTAGCATAGTATGGAAATGGAATCTGTATCCTTGTGATACTATGTTTAGCACCCACTTGTCCTGGGTTATTAACTGCCAATAGGCATGTGCTTGGTGATGGCAGATGGAAGTAATTGGGACTGTTTTCTGTAGATGCGGGCTTCATCTCCTCCAGATTTGGAGGTAGAAGTGCCCCATTGCTTTGGCCTATAAGAATCTTCTGCCTGGTATATGGAACCCTTAGGGCGTCTGGATTTGCCCCTTTGAGCTCTGACACAGGAAAGGACCAACTTTTTTTTTATAGGCCAGTGTCTACTGAATCTTGGTGGCTGCACTTGGAAGACAAAGCTAAGTCTAATGAAAACTGTAAAAGACTTATTACATTTCTTTAAAACCTCTTCTGCCTTTATACCAGAGTATCATGCTGTTAAGGTGCATCCAGTAATTTAGCTTTAACATGCTCAGGCAAATTTTGCTCTTTTAGCCAGGCATGTCCCCTAATCACAGATCCAGTAACTGCAGCCCTGCAGGAGGCCTCTAAGGAATCAAAACCACATTGCAAAGTATGCTTTCCAACCTGTTCAGCAGCATGCAACAATTCAGAAATAATCATTTTTTGTTCAGCAATCCCATAACATGTTCATACTTGAGCATATGAAACTGATAGTTTAAGGCCCTAACTGCCAAGGTTGCAGATGTATAAACCTTTTTTCCCCATCTATCCATTGCCCTTGAATCTCTGTCAGAGGGGGTAGGGTTTTTTGCTGTTGAAGCCTCAACTCCCTTTGGACCCTGTGAAATGTTTTCAGGATCAGCAGCAGGGTTTCTAAATAAAAATTTGAGAGTCAGGGACCCTGTAATATCGGTCAGATTTGCTGGGAGCCAGAGGTAAGGAGTCAGGGGTCAAGCTTGCCTCCGAAAACACATCGACAATGTCTAAAACAGGGTATGGCTAAAGGCCCGTGCTGAGAGAGAAGGAAATCACTGAGCATCTTTTTTGATTGAGAAATCAACTCTCCCAGTGAAAAAGCTCCCTCACAGTACGCAAGTTTCTCCAAATGAATAATCCTCAGGAGGAGATGCAGATGGAACAGACTCCTCAGCATTAGAATCCTCACAGGGAAGTATAAATCAGAAAAAATAGAAACTTTATCTGAAAATTCATGAGTGTCTTGCCTAGGCCTCTTATCTGGAGGGGGATGGGTACCCCTGATCAAGGTAATAAGGTCTTCAGCCATTTTGATCTGCTTTTTAGGCAGAGGCCTGTGCACTTGGCTCATGCGTCGGTTTTTTAGTTTTAGAAATTGCTTGTCTGATTTTGAAGCTGTCAGTTTGATATACAAATTTTGAGGTCTGAATACACCCTCAGAAGCCCGTGCCTGCTCAGCGGCTCCAGACCCATCCAAGGAAGATACATCCGTCGGTCCAATACTTTGAGCATCTTGCGGCATGCCAGACTCCACATGGGTGTCTGTAGAGGCCTGCAACTCGAAGGTAACAGGTATCAGGGGCTGCGAAAGCGCCTCAGAGTACCGGTGACTGGCTTAGAAGCTTCGGTTTTGGATCTCGACTGCCTCTGTCCTTTTCTTTGCGTTTATGTACTCCAGTAGTCGGATTGCTATCAAACATTTCTGGGTAGTTAAATCAGTTTCCAAAATACTTTCATGCAAAAATATACAGACGCTTAATGCGTTGGTTAAATCTAGCACAAAACAGCCACGCACGTTGTGATCAGGGCCTAGACAAGGAATACAGTATAAATGAAAATCCTTGAGGTATTTGCTTCCCACAAGTAATACAATAATTAATTTTCTGACATCAGTAAAAAGCAAGAAAAAAAAAGTTTCTCCAACGGGGTACTTTGCTTTAGTGAAGACTTCGGATCTGAAACTCAAATGTTTCAGTATTCGGCCGACCGGCACTAGCGAAATGATTCTGCTTAGGGCACCGCGTGGCAAAAAAGTACAGTTTTGTACCTACCATAAATGTAGATGTTCGAGGATTCCATTGCTGCAGTCCTTACTATTGGGGTATAGTCCGCGTCCAGTCGGCCCGAATACCAGAGTATAAGGCTGACGTCGGTCATGTCGCCTTAGACTGACGTCAGTACGTCAGGGTACTAATGCGCATGACAGACGTCATATCCTCAGTCTTTTCTTGCCCCAGATGTCAGAAGACCCTAAAAAGACAAGGCCCAAAATACCTGCACCAAAAACATGTACAATATATACAAGAATATATACAAAAATATAAGCATGTAAACTCACCTACACAACCACCCCTAAACACAGAGGGGAAGGAGGGAGGGTAAATTGGACTGCAGCAATGGAATCCTCGAACATCTACATTTATGGTAGGTACAAAACTGTACTATGTTCTTCGTTTTCCATTGCTGCAGTCCTTACTATTGGGTAGAATCCCAAAGCAGAGGTAAGGGAGGCTGGCAAATTATAAAGAAGGAGGAGCTGACAACATGCCTTGCAAAACAGCTGTGGCAAAACCAGCCCTAGACTTAGAGTAGATAGGAAGGTGATAATGCTTAGAGAAAGTATGCACAGAACTCCAAGTAGCTGCTCCCAAAATATCCTTAGTTGCCACCCCCCTTAGAAATGCTGTTGAAGTGGCAGTAGCCCTAGTGGAATGAGGCCTAATCCCAGCTGGAATCTCCTTGCCATGATGGGAATAACAAAATGCAATGCAAAAGCCAATCCACCTAGAAATAGTTTGTTTTGACACAGGCTTGCCCTGTGAACTCAAAGCAAAAGAAACAAACAACTGCTGAGACTGCCTAAAATCCTTAGTCCTGCTTAAATAATAACGCAATTGCCTGTGTACATCTAAAGTGTGCAAAATCTTTTCCCCTTTATTTTGAGGGTCTGCAGAAAACGTAGGCAAATGAATAGTTTGGTTTAAAGCCACACTAGAAACCACCTTAGGCATAAAGGAAGGATTAGTACGTAATGATACCCTATCCTTATGGAAAATCAAAAAGGGCTCCACTGCCATAAGGGCCTGCAACTCAGACACCCTCCTTGCAGAAGTAATAGCCAACAGAAAAGCAGTCTTCCATGACAAGTATTTCAATTCAGCAGTAGCTGCAGGCTCAAAAGGTTGTAGAGTAAGTTTTTCCAACACATAATTGAGATCCCAAGCAGGAGTAGGAGCTCTGTGGGGGTCTTATATTCTTTGCCCCTCTAAGAAACTGCTTGAACAAAGGATGTGAAAACAAAGGTGGGTCACAATCATAGTGAGCTGAAACTGCTGCAGCATGAATCTTAATAGAAGAGAAGGACAACCCTTTGTCCAATAACTCGGTAAGATATTGAAGAGCCACACTCAAATTAGGCTCAGAAATCTCCAAATTCTTTGCTGTACTCCAAAATAAAAATCTCTTCCATTTTTCTGCGTACACTTTCCGTGTACTAGGTCGTCTAGCTTCCATAATCACATTTAAAACTTGTTGAGGAAGTTGAGACCTGCCGTGCTTCAACACAGAATATGCCAGGCTGTTAGATGAAGAGAGTGAAGCTTGACATTGAGCAGATGACCGTCCTTCTGAGATAACAGATGAGGAATCAGAGGTAAAGGCCATGGAGGCTTCCTTACCAGACTCCGTAGTAGTGGGTACCAGTGTTGCCGAGGCCAATCTGGAGCTATCAAAATCATCCTTGGCCTGTCTTGTCTGACTTTTAATAGTACCTTTGGAAGAAGAGGCAGAGGTGGAAAGGCATACACATGAAGGTTTTCCCAACTGAAAGACAGAGCATCCACTTTCCAAGCTGTGTGATGAAACCCCTTTGTGCAATACTTTGGCAGCTGGTGGTTTAGTGGAGAAGCGAACAGATCTATGTCTGGAGTTCCCCATGACACTGTCAATTTCTGAAATACATGAAGATCCAGTTTCCACTCGTGGGGATCCATGATTTGTCTGCTTAACACATCTGCTAAGGAGTTCTGTGCTCCTGGCAGAAACCTTGCCTGAAGAGTTAGTTGCAAGCTTAGCGCAGTCTCCCATAAAATCATTGCTTGCCTGCATAGAGGATAAGAATGTGTTCCCCTTGCTTGTTGATGTACCACATGACAGTTGTGTTGTCTGTTAGAATCAACACCTGCCCTGGAAGAAGTAACTCCTTGAAAGCCAGTAATGCGAACTGGACTGCTAACATCTCCTTCATGTTGATATGTAGATGCTGTAGTCTGGCAGGCCACTTGTCTTGTATCCACTTTCCATTTAGATGAGCTCCCAAGCAATGTCCGAGGCATCTGTCGTTAAAATCTGACTCGCCTCTGGCGGGTCACAGAGAGTCCCTTGTTTAGGTGACATTCCTGAGCCCACCACAAAAATTCTCTTTGAAGGCAAGGTATTATGTGAATGACAGTGTCCAAATCCTGGCAGTGCTGTGTCCATACATTTTTGAGATACCATTGTAACTTCCTCATATGCAGTTTGGCATTGGGAAGCACCAGAATACAAGATGCCATGAACCCTAATGCTTGAAGGACTGTCCCTGCAGTCAGCACGGACTGATGAGATAGTTGATGGAAGTAAAGTGAAAGACTCATTTGTTTGTCCGGGGTTAAAAAGGCCATCTGGGCTGCTGTATTCAGTCGCACACCCAGAAAGCACATGTCTTGAGAGGGTACTAGACTGGACTTTATTTCGTTCACAGAATACCCTAGGCATCTTAGCACTGCTATAACATATTCCAGATGCTGTAGAAGGTCTTCCTTTTCTTGAGCCAGAATCAGGCAGTCGTCTAAGTAAGGATAGATTTGAATTCCTTGTAGCCTGCAGTAAGCTATCACTGGAGCCAGAACCTTTCTGAATACTCTGGGCAGTAGATAAGCCAAAGGGCAATGCAGAGAACTGATAATGAGAATCTCCAGCTCGAAACCGCAGATACTTCCTGCAACTTAGACGGATAGCACATGAAGGTAAGCTTCCTTGAGATCTAAAGTTACCATCCAGTGATCTTTGCCCAGCAGAGGTAAAAGCTGTTGTAACGTCAACATCTTGAACTTGGGAATGTCCAGATAAGTGTTGAGGAGAGATAAATCCAAAATTGGTCTCCACGTGTTCCCCTTCTTTGGTACTAGGAACATGCGAGAATAAAATCCTAGGCCCCTTTCTGATACAGGGACTGGCTGAATGGCCCCATTTGGAGTAACTGAGAAACTTGCTTGTGAGCCTCTTTTCTTTGTGGAGGAGGAACGTCTGGCATGCCTTTGAAAGGGGGCATTGTATGGAAATAAAACCTGTAACCGTGGTGAATGATGTCCAACACCCATCTGTCTTGAGTAATTAAATCCCAATTTTCTTTGAAAAGAGACAGTCGTCCTCCCAAAGGAGCTGCCAGACGAGAATCGACTGGCAGCTGAAAAGGCAGGTCATTGGGTCTGTTTACGAAAGGACTGACCCCTGCCCTCACCAGAAGTCTGAGCAGGTAAACTCCCTGTTCTAGGCCTAAATGAACCTTGAGCCCTGCCCCTACCACGTCTAGACCTACCCCTAGACTGGGAGTCATAAGCAGGATATGTCCACCCCTTAGCAGGCCAATTTCTACTAAACTTCGGTGGCTGTACCTGCAAAAAATCCTTAACAGTTTGCATAGACTTAGCTTTGTCCTCCATTTTCTTTAAAACTGCTTCCACAGGCGAACCAAACAACACATCAGACTGTAAAGGTGCATCCAAAATCCTTGTCTTAACATGCTCAGCCAAATTCTGATCCCTCAACCAGGCATGCCTGCGAAGAACAGAATTAGTGGCAGCCACCCTCGAGGAGGCCTGCACAGCATCAAAGCCACATTGCAAAGAATGCTTGCCCACTTGTTCAGACACAAACCAAATCCAGCAACTCTTTACACTCAATACCTTCCGCCAAAGCATCCACCTTAGATTTCAATTGTGAAAGGAGATAATTTTGACATTTCAGCATGTGAAACTGACAATTCAACGCCCTCATGGCTAGAGTGGAAGAAGTATACAGTTTCTTACCCCACCTATCCAAAGCCCTCGCCTCTGTCAGTGGGAACAGGATTTTTAACCACAGAGGCTTTAATACCTTTAGGCCCCTGAGAAACAGTTTCTGGGTCCGCCCTAGGACTCTTAAACAAATACTTATGAGCTTCGGGCACCCTATAGTACCTATCAGGTTTAACAGGAGCAGGAGGCAAAGAATCAGGGTTCAGGGAAGCCTCTGCAAAAACATCTTCCACCACATTCAACACAGGAGGTATAGCTAAGGGCCTATGCTGGGGTAAAAACAAGAATTCCCTAAGCCTCTTCCTGGAATCAGAGTAATTCAGGCCTTCCCATTTAAAGTGCTCCCTCATGGAATGCAGAGTCTCTGAAAATGAAAAATCCTCAGGAGGAGAAGCCGAAGGAGTGGCATCATCCACATCAAAATCAGAATAAGGAGGATACTCCTGCAAATCTTCCGCAGAAGACTCAGAAGCCTCTGAACCCTGTTCAAAATTGGCAAACTCTGGTTCCACCCTAGGCCTCTTATCAGGAGGGCCCATAGAACCTCTAATCATAGTAATCAAATCTTCTGCCATTTTAAGCATATGTTTCTTAGGTACAGAACCCGAAAAGCTAGGAGAAGCCCCCACTGAAGCTGAACTTGGCCTACCTCTAAAAGAAGTTTTAGCAACAGAAGGAGAGGCTCTAACTACTTTGGGAAGAGAGGGGAGAATAGTTACCTGAGAAGCCCCCTCAGCCTGGCCTGTCTCCTGAGATGGTACATCCTGTAACAGTAAAGTTTCTGCCGGAGACTCCATAGAAACTCCTGGCAAAACCTCCGGCTCCACTGAGCCTCCTAAAGAACCGACGTCCGGGACTGCCGGTTCTTCAACCCTAGGCTTCGCTGTTTTGTCCTTGCGCTTCTTGGAAGCGGGCCGGAGCATCCGACGGCATTTTATAATTGCAACGTTTCCCAAACACTAACCTGGCACAGTCTAACCTCCTCCTAATAGTGCGTTTGTTAAACCTAGCACAAGAGCGGCAACCAACAACGTCGTGCTCAGGCCCTAAACAAGGTATACACAATGTATGGAAATCCTTATGCGGTATCTGTTTCCCACAAGAAATACAGTTATTCACTTTTTCTGACATCCGGTTAAATACTGAGGCAAGAAAAACCAAAATGTTCAACGGGTACTTAGCCAACTCTGATTCGGTCTGAAACTCCGGTTTCGGAAATATCTCAGAACGCCAACCTGCACTCGCAAAACTGCTTCTGCATCGGACCATGCGGCAAAAAAGACTGAGGATATGACGTCGGTCATGCGCATTAGTACCCTGACGTACTGACGTCAGTCTAAGGCGACATGACCGACGTCAGCCTTATACTCTGGTATTCGGGCCGACTGGACGCGGACTATACCCAATAGTAAGGACTGCAGCAATGGAAAACGAAGAACATGTACAGTTTTGTACCTACCATAAATGTAGATGTCCGATAGGTATGCATCTGCAGTCATCACATATGGGTTGTCCTGCCTCAGGCAGCCCTTTGGTCGGCCGGATTCCAAAGTCTGGGTCCGGTGTCAGCTGATGTTGCACTTTCCTCGACGTCAGAGCGCCTGGGGTATAAAAGCATCAGCCGACGCCATCTTCCTCAGTTTCTTGCCCCAGACGCCAGGTGCCCTCTAAGGAAGGCTAAATTTGGAGAGATGCATTTAAAAATCCAAACATGCACAGTAATATAAAAACAAATACACCATAACAGATCCCCCCAGCTAGCTATGGGGGGGGGGGTAAGCACCCAAGAAATACCACAGAGGGGAAGGAGGGAGGGTAAACCTGACTGCAGATGCATACCTATCGGACATCTACATTTATGGTAGGTACAAAACTGTACTTCAAGGATGCATCTGCCGTCATCACATATGGGTAGATTACCATAGCCAATCTCGGGGTGGAGGAACTATGTAAAGGATGGTGTAGCTAAAATACCCTGCAGGACTGCCGTAGCAAAGCCTGCTCTGGATCTGGAATATAAAGGTAAATTGTAAATTGTAATGCTTGGCAAATGTATGCACGGAGCTCCATGTAGCAGCTTCTAAAATGTCCTTGGTAGCCACCCCTCTTAGGAAGGCTGTGGAGGTGGCTGTGGCTCTCGTGGAATGAGGTCTAATGTTAGCTGGCACAGTTTTTCCATGAAAGGAGTAACAAAAACAAATGCAATTCCCAATCCATTTTGAAATTGTCTGTTTGGAAATTGCTTTTCCTTGTGCACCAGCAGCATATGCTACAAACAGCTGGTCAGTTTTTCTGTAACCTTTAGTTCTGTCCAAGTAGTAGCGCAACTGTCTGTGTATGTCCAGGGTGTGCAGAAGTTTCTCCCCTTTGTTTTGTGGATTTGGAAAGAAGGTAGGCAAGTGAATAGCTTGGTTCAATGATACCCTGGATACCACCTTTGGCATAAATGTAGGATTGGTTCTCAATGAAACTCTGTCCTGATGAAAAATAAGAAATGGCTGTACTGCCATGAGGGCCTGTAACTCAGATACTCTTCTTGCTGAGGTTATGGCCAGAAGGAAGGCAGTCTTCCAAGACAGGAACTGTAGATCTGCAGATGCTGCTGGTTCAAAGGGAGGCAGTGTTAGTTTTTCCAACACGAAGTTAAGGTCCCAAGTAGGTAGAGGTGGTTTCCTTGGAGGATTGATGTTTTTGATTCCTCTTAGAAACTGTCTTAGAGGATGAGAGAAGACAGGTGGATCAGTATTGTACTCTGCTGAAATTGCTGAAGCATGAATCTTAATGGAAGAGTAAGACAGACCATTGTGGAACATTTCTGCCAAATATTCCAGGATGTGTGTCATGTTCATCACGGTCACATCTAGGCCCTTTGTTGTATTCCAAATGTGAAATCTTTTCCATTTTGCTGAATATGCCTTTGTGGAAGGCCGGCGAGCTTCCATAATATCTTTCACTCTCTGGGATAGCTTATCCTGAGGAGGAGTCAAGGTATTTTCCAGGCTGTTAGTTGCAAGGTTTTCAGGTTGGAATGCAGAGTTTTGTAATTGTGCTGTGTCAGTAGAAGTGGCCATAGAGGAAGAGGCCATGGTTTCGTATGTGACATGCTCTTTAACAGTGGGTACCAGTGCTGTCTTGGCCAGTCCGGAGCTATCAGAATCACTTTTGGCTGCTCTGTTCTGATCTTCAGTAAAACCTTGGTCATTAATGGGAGAGGTGGAAATTCATACACTGTTAGAGCTCTCCAGCTGAAAGAGAGGGCGTCCACTTTCCATGCTTGTGGGTGGTACGTCCTTGAGCAGAATTTCTTTAGTTGACTGTGGGGGGAGGCTAGCAGATCTATGTCCGGCCTTCCCCATGATTGTGTTACAAGTAGAAAGATGTCTGGGTGCAGCATCCATTTGTGCATCCATGATATCTCTGCTTAAGCTGTCCGCCAGTATATTGTCTTTCCCTGGCACAAACTGGGACTGCAGCTGTATATTGAGTTTCAGGGAAAGTTCCCATAGATTCATTGCCAGTCTGCAAAGAGGGTAGGAATGGGTGCCTCCTTGCTTGTTTATGTACCACATAACTGTGGTGTTGTCTATCCTTATTAGCAGGTGGCCTTGATGCAGAAAGAGTTTGAAGGCCTCGATTGCATGCATCACTGCCAGCATTTCCTTTAGGTTTATGTGCATGCGTAGCTCACTTTGTGACCATAGTCCTTGGATACATCTGCCCTCCATGTGTGCTCCCCAACCGTGGTCTGAAGCGTCCGCAGTAATGGTTTGGCTGGCTCTTAGCTTGCTGAAGGGCAGCCCCCTGTTCGACTGGCTGGCTTGAGCCCACCACAGAAATTCCTTTTGGAGGCATGGAATGAGTGGGATCAAAGTTTCTAAGCAGTGACTGTGCTGAGTCCATAAACTCTTTAGGTACCATTGGAGTTCTCATATGCAGCCTTGCTTGTGGAATCAGAAGAATGCAAGATGCAATGTAACCCAGGGCCTGCAGGATTTTCCTTGCAGTCAGCTGAGTTTGTCTTGTCAGATTCTTGACTTAATCCGGTAGTTGTCTGTTTCTTCTGTGAGAAAAGCCATTTGGGTGGTTGTGTCTACATCCGCACCCAGAAAAGTTATTCTTTGGGATGGAACAAGTCTTGATTTGTGAATGTTGACTGTATATCCCAAGGCCTGCAGTAGGTGGATGGCATAATTCAAGTCCTTTAACAAAGTTTGTTGGCTGTCCGCTTGTATAAGGCAGTCGTCCAGATATGGGTATATTTGAATCCCCTGAAGTCTGCAGTGTGCAATTACTGATGCCAGGCATTTCGTGAATACTCTGGGCGCAGTAGATAAGCCAAAGGGCAATGCTGAGAATTGATAATGCTCTGACCCTGCAAGAAATCTGAGGTGTCTTCTGCAACTTTGTCTGATAGGGACATGCAGGTATGCCTCCTTGAGGTCTAGTCACCAGCCAAGACCCCTTGCCCAGCATGGGAAGGAGTTGCTGTAGAGTCAGCATTTTGAATTTTGGCACAATGAGTTAAGTATTCAGTGCGGACAAGTCGAGAATAGGCCTCCATTGATTTTCTTTTCTTGGAACAAGGAATAGTCTGGAATAAAATCCTTGGCCTTGTTCTGAAAGAGGAACCTTTTCTATAGCCTTCATTTGTATTAAGTTGGAGATTTGTTTCAAAGCCTCTGCCCTTTGATTTAGTGGCAGGTCTGGCATGCCTTTTTTTGGCAATGTGTGGAAATGGAACCTGTATCCTTTGTCTATTTGCAGTGTCCATTTGTCCCTTGTAATGCTGTGCCAATTTTTTGAGAATAAAGAAAGCTTTCCGCCCAAAGGTGCTTCTAATTGAGCCCTGGTCGGCGGAGTCAAAGCAAAGTCATTGAGTCTGTCCTTGTGTAGCAGTTGTAGGTCCTGCAGTACCTCTCTGGTTGGGAGGCTGCCATTGACAGCCTCTGTAGGAGCCTCTAGCTTACCCTCTACCTCTGGCACGCCTGTTCCTGCCTCTCTGAAATCTTTCCGAGTCCGGAAAGGACCAATTCTTGGTAGGCCAATTTCTGCTGAATCTTGGAGGTTGGACTTGTAGAAAATCTTTGACTGTTTGCACAGATTTTGCCTTTTCTTCAAATTTCTTTAAGACCTCCTGAGCAGTGGAACCAAATAACTTTTGCTTTTCCAGTGGAGCATCCAGAAACTTTGCTTTAACATGGTCTGGCAGAGATTGTTCCTTCAGCCAAGCATACCTACGTATGACTGCACCTGTCATAGCTGACCTACATGAAGCTTCCAATGCATCATAACCACACTGCAAGAAATGGTTGCTAACCTGCTGGGAGTTATGTACCAGATCCTGAAGGGATTTGCGATCAAGGGGTTCATAAGAAGACAGTTTCTTATGCAATTCATCTAACAAATACTCTTGGTACTGTATCATATGAAATTGACAATTTAATGCCCTCATAGAAAGAGTTGCAGAAGTATACACTTTTTTGCCCCATCTCTCTAAAGCTCTGGACTCCCTTTCAGAGGGTAGAGGATTTCTAGCAGTGGCAGCTGCAACCCCTTTAGGATCAGCAGAGTGGGCCTTGTAAAGGTGAAGATGCGAGTCCGGGACCCTGTAGTACCTATCGGGTTTGACAGGAGCCGGAGGGAGAGAATCAAGGATTGTACTAGTCAGAGTACACATCATCAATGACATTCAAAACAGGAGGTATAGCTAAAGGTCTATGCTGAGACAAATGTAAAAAGGTCCTTAATCTTTTCCTGGAATCGGAGAATTCCTGACCCTGCCATTGGAAATGCTCTCTCAGTGTGTAGTGTCTCCCCAAAGGAAAACTCTTCAGGAGGGAAGGCCGAGGGAATGGATTCTTCAGCATCAGAATCCTCGTAGGCCGAAAAAGCCTCCTCCTGGTGGTCTGAGAGAGTAGAGCCATCCGAGGACTCATCTGAGGAGTGGGGATCAGAGGGCTCAACCCTGGGCCTTTTGTCTGGAGGTGGGTGCGAGCCCCTGTCCGGATGAGGTTGAGAGCCCCTAATTAAGGAGATAAGATCCTCTGCTAAGCTTAGAATCTGTGAACCAGTAGAGGGTCCCTGAGGGGTTAACCTTGGGAGGCAAAGCTTTTGAGAGTTTAAGCAGCTTTAGCCCTAGAGAATGCTTTAATAGACATGGATGCAGGAGGCCTGGATGCACCACGTGCTGGAGTAGATTTGGCTAAAGGAATGGTGTCGGAAGGTTCCAGGACACCAATTTCAGTTGGTAATTCAATAACCGACTTGGCCGGGGCCGAAGTAGCCGGTTGCGCGGTTTCGGTAATCGGAAGTACCAAGTACTCAGTTTCAGCCGAGACCGAGACACTCACGGTAGGCCTGGCCGTGGTTTCAGCCAAAACCGCGGCCCGCATGTGTCAGTCTTTGTCCTTCCGTTTAACGGAATGTGAAGTCGGAGTCTCAGACGGCATCTTGTAAGCAAAACTAGCCCCAAAGAATCTCTGCAAACTCCGACCGACATCTAAGAGTTCGTCGGTTGAAGGAAGCACAGGCTGAACAGGCCGAGACGTCGTGGTCTGGGCCTAGGCAGGGGAGGCAGTAAGAGTGGAAATCCTTATGAGATATTTGTTTCCCACAAGTTAAGCAATTATTAACTTTATCTGACATCGGCTGAGGCAAGAAAGAGTCCCCAATGGGGTACTTAGCTTTTTGAAGTCTTCGGTAGCCGAATTACAGGAGCTGGCAGACTGGCACTTGCGAACTGCTTCTGCTTCGGGCACCACGTGGCAAGAAAGACAGAGGAAGATGGCGTCGGCTGATGCTTTTATACCACGGGCGCTCTGACGTCAGGGAAAGTGCGACATCAGCCGACGCCGGACCCAGACTTTGGAATCCAGCCGACCGAAGGGCTGCCTGAGGCAGGACAACCCATATGTGATGACTGCAGATGCATCCTTGAAGGACATCAGACTAAAGAAAATGGCGTCTGCTGCATGTTTTATACCCCTGACGACCTGACGTCATGGAAGAGAAGACAGCAACCGAAGCAGGACCCAAGACTTTGGAATTCAGGCCGACTTGAGGTTAACCTTCCAGCAGATTACCCAAATGTAATGACTGCAACAGTGAAACACTAACATTGGCCTCAATGACTGCAGTTGAAAATCCGCAGAATGCAGGGGCTGCAAAGGCGCCTCACTGGCTACTGCATGACTGACTACCATCCTATCAGAGGACTTAACCTTCTGAAGCCTGTCGCGGTCCTTATCCTTACTTTTTTTGGGTATATCCAAAACCTGAAAACCAGCAGATGCCATACTGACAAACTTAGGCCAAACTCCAAAATGTTTAGCTAAAAGCTTAGCCAGACGACAAATAGTACATGGATTAAAGGAGCCACAGAGATCACAATTAGGAACATTGTGGTAAAGGCCTAAACAAATACAATGGGAATGAAAATCTATGGGAAATCTGCTTTCCATAGGTAAGACAATTAACCTTTTCTAACATTCGTTAAGGCAAGAAAAGAGGATCCCCAACGGGGTACTTGCCTGTAGTACACCAACTCTGTAGTCAGAAAAAAGGTAAACTGCCGACCAGCACTAGTGCAAGAAATGCTTCTGCTTCAGGCTCCGCGGCAAGAAAGACTGAGGAAATTGTCAGCTGCCTCCTTTTGTATTGGATGTCCTAACGCCCTTTACAACAGACAGCTGATGTCATATTTACTTACCTTTGGTATTCTGGCAGAACGAGTGCTACCGGGAGCCGGATAACCCATTGGTTAGGACTGCAACAGTGAAACACTATGAACATCCTCTTCTGCTTTGGTGCCAAACTTGTTCAAAGGAGCGTCTAGTAATTTTGACTTGACATGGTCTGGGCAAGGTCTGCTCCTTAGGCCAAGCATGCTCTCAGTACAGAACCAGTGACTACTACCCTGAAAGATGTTTCTAGGGCAAAACCACATTGCAAAGTATGCTTGCTGACTTGGCTTGCAGAATGCATAAGCTCTTATAATTATTTTCTGCACAGTCTGTAAAAGTAGCTAATTTTTGCTCAAGTCCCGTAATATGCTGCTGGTACTTATCAGAAATTGGCAATTCATTGCCCTAATGGCAAGAGTTGCAGAGGTGTATACTTTTTTTACCCCATCTGTCTAAAGCTCTGGAATCCCTGTCCGAAGGGGTGGAATTCTTAGATGTAGTTGCTTTTATACCTTTAGGCAACTGGAAGATAACCTCTGGGTCAGCAGTAGGATTTTTGAAATTTGAGAGTCAGGAACTCTGTTAGCCCCTACTCTTAGGAAACCAGACGGGTACTAAGTATCAGGAGTTGGACTGGATTCCATAAAGACATCATCCACAACATCCAGAACTAGAGGTACTGCTAAGGGTCTAATAATGTGGCAAATCTAAAAATTCTAAGTCTCTTCTTGGACTGAGGATAGTCTTTGCATTCCCAGTGGAAATGCCATTAAAGTATGTAGGGTTTCACCAAAAGAAAAACCCTCTGGAGGTGAAGCAGAGGGAATGGAGTCCTCTGCATCTGAACAGATAAAGGCACGTCTTCATATTCAGACAGTAGTCACTCAAGCTGCTGAGGACAGGTCTCTTTCTCTTAGCAGGGGAAGGCTGGCATCCCCTAATCACCATAATCAGGTCTTCTGCCATTTTAAACATCTGATGTTGCGACAAGGAAGTAGGCGCTTGACTTTTGGTCTTTTTTCTAGGCGTAGCTCATACTCTTGGCCTTAAACTGTTTCAGACAAAACTGAAGACGCAAAAGTAGTCTGTCTAGTATCAATAGTGCGAAGAACCTCAAAAAGCCAGTGCCTGCACAGCAGCTCTGAACTCATCCAAGGGAGACGCATCTGCAGGTTCCGTAGTCAAAGAAAAGTCTTTCAGCATACCGGACTCTGAACGGGTCTTGGTAGCAGCCTGCAAATCCATCCAAGCGGGCATCAGGGGCTGCAAAAGCACCTGCGAACTGGCGACTAGCTTAACTGACATCAGCAGTTTTGGACCTGTGTGGTCTTTATCCTTATTTTTGTTGGAAGATCCGTAGTCAGATGGCTTACCGAAGCCATTTCAGAATACGGAGAGTGTGAAAGGTTTTAGTAACAATAAGCCTTGAACAAAGCACAAAACCGATGAGGTACATTGTGATCAGGGCCTAAACAGGTGACACAGTAAGAGTGGAAATCTCAGTGTGGTATTTGCTTTCCACAGGCGAGACAATTAGCTTTCTGACATCGGTTAGAGCAAGAAAAAGGATCCCCAACAGTACTTCGCTTTAGAAGCCTTCAGGATGATTCAATTCGGAAACGAAAACTCGGGTAGTGGCCGACTGGCACTTGTGTAAACCTGCTTCTGCTTCGGGCTCCTCAGCAAGAAATACCGATTTAATGGCTTCGGCTGCCTGTTTTTACATCTCTGATGACCTGACGTCAGTCATGGAGCAACAGACACAAAAATACCAAGTCTCTGGTATTTGGGCAGACTTGAGGGCTACCTGCAGACAGATAACCCAAATGTATTGACTGCAACAGTGAAACACGATCATTGGGATGTCTACCATCAACATTTGAGAGAGACAGCATCATGGGCATTAAGGTGTCTAAAGGAGCAACAAAGATTTTGGACAAAAAGAAAATTCATGAAGATATGGAGAAGATGCTTCTTGTTTGGATCCAGGAGGGACAAGGATGCAAGAAAAAGTACAGCTTTGTACCTACCATAAATGTAGATGTTAGAGTGTTAATACAGCTGCAGTCATAACAGAAGGGTTTTCCTGCCGTCAGGCGGGTCCTCAGTTGGCCGAATTCCAAAGTCTAGGTCCGGCGTCGGATGTCGTTGCTTCTTCCCTGACGTCAGTGCGACAGGGGTATAAAAGAACCAGCAGACTTCATTTTCTTCAGTTTTTCTTGCCCCAGATGTAAGGTGTCCCCAGGAGGAAGGCAAAACAAAATGTAATCATGCAATGCAATAAAATCAAAAAACAGTAGTTGCAAGCAAATACACCATAAAAGAATACCCCAATCATGTTGTATGAGGAGGTGTTAGCCATTAGGCCTGTCCCAAGAGGGGAAGGAGGGAGGGAAACCTGGACTGCAGCTGTATTAGCACTCTAACATCTACATTTATGGTAGGTACAAAACTGTACTATGTTCATCGTGCACACAGCTGCAGTCATAACAGATGGGTAGAATCCCAAAGCTAAAAAAGGGGTGGTAGGCACTAATTGGAACTAGGAGGAGCCAGGATGCCCTGCAAGACTGCAGTGGCAAAGCCCGCTCTAGATTTGGAGTATAATGGTAGGTGATAGTGCTTGGAGAAGGTACAGAACTCCAAGTGGCTGCTTCCAAAATATCTTTGGTAGGAACACCCCTGAGGAAGGCTGCAGAGGTAGCTGTGGCCCTTGTGGAGTGAGATCTGATGCCTGTAGGTACAGTTTTGCCATGAAAAAAGAGCAACAAAAGCGAATGCAGTGGGCTATCCATTTTGAGATGGTCTGTTTGGAAATAGGCTTCCCTTGAGCACCTGTAGCATAGGACACAGAGTTGCTCTGATTTTCTGAAGGGCTTTGTTGTCCAAATAATAACGGAGCTGCCTGTGAATGTCCAAGGAATGTAGTAGTCTCTCCCCTTTGTTTTGTGGATTAGGATAAAAGGTAGGTAAGTGGATAGCCTGATTCAAGGCTACCCTGGATACTACCTTTGGCATAAAAGGGTTGGTTCGTAAGGAAACTCTGTCCTGATGGAAAATGATGAAAGGCTGCACAGCCATGAGGGCTTGTAGTTCCAAACCCTGCGTGCTGAGGTGATAGCCAGAAGAAAGGCCATTTTCCATGACAAATATTGCAGTTCTGTTGAAGCAGTTGGCTCAAAAAGAGGCAGGGTCAGCTTTTCTAGAATGAAATTGAGGTCCCAAGCAGGTACTGGTTGCTTCCTTGGGGGTTTTATATTCTTAGCCCCTCTGAGGAACTGTCTTGAGAGGGTGAGAATAAAGGAGGATCAGTGTTGTATTCTGCAGAAATGGCTGAGGCATGGATTTTGATGGAGGAGAATCAAAGTCCACTGTTTAGCATCTCAGCTAAGTACTGTAATATTTGAGGTAAATTCAGTATTCTGACCCTTTTTCTGATTCCAGGCACAAAACAGTTTCCATTTTGCAGAGTAGGCTTTTCTAGTAGAAGGCCTTTTGGCCTCCAAAATGACATCCTGCACCTCCTTGGAGAGTAGGGTCTGTTGTGAATTTATGGAATCCTCCATGCGGCTAGATTGAGTGTTTTCAGCTCACTGAAGAGTTTTGAAGTTGTGCTAAGTCAGAAGAGGAGGCATTATCGGAAGGATCCATGGTGGGGAAAGAGTCAGGCTTCCTCAGGAGCGAGTACCAGTGCTGTCTTGGCCAGTCTGGAGCAATGAGAAACAGCTTTGGTCTGTCTGCTCTGGCTTTTGATAGAACTTTGGCCAGCAGAGGAAGAGGTGGAAAAGCATAAACTGTCAATGTTGTCCAACTGAAAGAGTGCGTCCACTTTCCAGGCCTGTGGATGAAAGGTCCTTGAGCAGAATTTTGTCAATTGGTAATTTCTGTGGGCGGCAAAGAGATCTAGGTCTGGCCTTCCCCATGCTTGAATTATCTTTGTAAAAACTTGAGGATGCAACTTCGATTCGTGTGGATCTGTCATTTCTGCTTAGGTTGTCCGCCAGCGTGTTTTCCTTGCCTGGCAGGAACTGTGCTTGAAGTTGGATTTGTAATTCCAGAGCCATGTTCCAAAGAGACATGGCTAGCCTGCATAGGGGGTATGAATGAGTTCCTCCCTGTTTATGTACCACATCACTGTGGTGTTGTCTGTCCTTATCAATAGCTGGCCTGGATGCAGTAGGTCTTTGAAATCCATAATAGCATTTATTACTGCTAACATTTCCTTTTGATTGATGTGTAGGTGCTTTTCTTTTTGGGACCATTTGCCCTGAATGCACCGATCTGTCATGTGCGCCCCCCAGGCGTAGTCAGAGGCGTCTGTTGTGATGACTTGATTTGCTTGAGGCTTGCAGAATGGGAGACCGATGTTTCTTTGGCATGCTTGAGCCCACCACAAATTCCTTTTGAAGGCATGGAATCAGTGGTATAATTGTTTCCAAACTGTGGCTGTGCTGAGACCATAAGTTTTTTTAGGTACCATTGAAGTTTCCTCATATGCAGCTTTGCACATGGGATTAGTAGGATGCAAGATGCCATGAATCCCAGAGCCTGCAGGATTTTCCTTGCAGTCAGCCTGGTGAAGGTTGCTAGTTTTCTGAAGTAATGAGTTAGTTGCCCTTGTTTCTCTGGCGTGAGGTAGGCCATCTGGGTGTTTGTATTCAAGCTGGCACCCAGGAAAATTGTTTGAGAGGGTATTAGTCTTGATTTCTTTTTGTTGACTGTGTATCCCAGAGAATTCAACAACATTATTACAAACGCCAGGTGTTCCAGAAGTATGTTTGCTGTCTGCTTGGATCAGGCAGTCTAAATATGGGTATATCTGTATCCCTTGAAGTCTGCAGAAGGCAATTACTGATGCCAGGCATTTCGTGAACACTCTGGCCGCAGTAGATAAGCCAAAGGGAAATGCAGAGAATTGATAATGGGTTGAACCTGCAAGAAATCTGAGGTATCTTCTGCAATCTTGTCTGATTGGGATATGCAGGTATGCCTCCTTGAGGTCCAATGTTACCAGCCAAGACTCCTTGCCCAGCACGGGAAGAAGCTGCTGTAATGTGAGCATCTTGAATTTTGGTACGAGTAAATGTGTTTAGGATGGATAGGTCCAAAATAGGTCTCCAATCTTTGCCCTTCCTTGGTACCAGGAATAGTCTGGAATAAAAACCTTGACCCTGTTCTTGTGCAGGTAACCTCTTGAATAACTTTCATGTCCATGAGATCTGAAATTTGCTTTTGTGCCTCTGCCCTTGGATTGTGTGGCAGGTTTGGCATGCCTCTCATTCTTGGAAGGGTGTGAAAGTGGAATCTGTAGCCTCTGTCTATAATGCCCAGGATCCATTTGTCTTGTGACAATATGCCAATTTTTTGAAAATAATGCCAGTTTTCTGCCTAAAGGTGCTGCCAATTGAGCCTTGCTTGGCATGCAAAGGGGAAGTCATTGGTTCTGCTTTCTGAATGGCTGTTAAATAGAAGTTATGTTCTTACCATAACGTTCCATGTTAGTTGTCTTCTCGCCTTCTTTCTTGCTGGATGGGTTCGGAGCCGACCTCGGCTCCGACTCGGCCACTCTAAAAGCTCGAGAGTTGGTTCCACCGGCTCGAGGCTCCCCTTATATCCCACAATGCTAGGTGTGAATTACCTCAGATCTCGTTTGTGAGCTAGGCCCAGCTAATAATAAAACCAGAAATACTGGAAGAGAGTCCACCTCTATAACAAAGGGTAAGAGGAAAGGTGACCTGAAACCTGATCCAGGAAAATATGCACAGCAGAGCATATACCTATTAGCAAAGAGGTGGTAGAAAGAGAGGTCACAATCAAACTCCTCTAGGTCTGTCCAGGCCAGGGGGAAGGAGGTGGGGCCTTAAGAAGGCGAGAAGACAACTAACACGGAACGTTATGGTAAGAACATAACTTCTATATGTTAAGTTGTCTATCTCGCCTTCATTCTTGCTGGATGGGACCGCATCCCTAGCACCTTGTCCCTAGTGGCCTAACTGAACAGACTCTTGAGAACAGTGGAACCAAAGTTAGCTCTATGCCTAGAAGCTAAATCCAATTTATAATGTGAAATGAAAGTGTGAGGAGTAGCCCAAGTAGCCGCTGCACAAATGGTGTCAATAGGCAGTCTTGGAAGGCTATAGAAGTAGCCAAAGCTCTGGTGGAGTGGGCCTTAGGTTTGTTAGGCAGCTTTTGGTGTCTAATTTCATAAATAATGGAAATTAGAGATGTCAGCCATCTAGATAGTGATACCTTGGAAACAGAAAGTCCCTTTCTGCCTTCTGCATAAGAGACAAACAGCTGGTCAGTTTTTCTGAATTGTTTGGTCCTATCCAAATAGTACCTTAACTGACGAACATCTAGCCAATGCAATTTTTGTTCAGACCTATTAGAATATTCTGGAAAAAACACAGGGAGGTCAATGCTTTGATTTAGGTTAGACGCAGAGGCTACTTTAGGTAAAAAGGACGGGTTGGTTCGTAAGGATACCCTGTCTTTATGGAACAACAGATATGGTGGTCGACAGCAGAGTGCATGAAGTTCTGAAACTCTTCTAGCTGAAGTAATGGCTACCAGAGAGTCTTCCATGATAGCAATTTTAACGAACAGGAAGCTGCAGGTTCGAAAGGGGGGAGAATCAAAGAACTGAGAACTAAATTAAGGTCCTAAGAAGGAGGAGGATTTCTTATAGGAGGTCTGAGTAGAAAAACTTCCTTCAAAAAGGCTTTGCAAAGCTTGTGGGACATGGCAGACTCTGAAATGCCCACATGAAAGTTAGATATAGCTGCCAATTGAACTTTGAGAGTAGAGGGAGATGAACCTGCATGAAAGAGTTCAGCTAGAAAATCAAGAACCATTTGGATGGGAGCTGTGAAAGGATCTAAGTCTCTTCCTTGAGCCCAATAGGCAAAACGTTTCCACTTACTAAGATAAATTTTTCGAGTGGAAGATTTATGTGAAGCTATTAAAATATCTCGAACAGTGTGAGATATTTGAGGAAGCCTGGCTAAGGTAGGAACTGGAGGAACCAAGCAGTGAGGTTCAGAGATGTTAGGGAGCGATGAAACTGACCCGACTGATGGATCAAAAGATCTGGAACTAGGTCCAGATGCCAGGGTTGCTCCAACAGAAATTGATGTAGAAAGGGGAACCAAACCTGTCGAGGCCAGTAAGGAGCAATGAGGATCAATGTGGCCTTTTGAGCGATAGCTTTCTGTATCACTTGAGAGATTAGTGGAAAGGGAGGGAATGCATACAGAAGTCCCCGGGGCCAAACTTGGACTTGAGCGTCTCTGCTGGGATGGCCTGGAAAGGGGAAGAGGGTGAAATAATCTTTGCACTTGCTGTTTTGGGGAGTAGCAAAGAGGTCGCAGCAAGGCTGACCCCACTTGAGAAAAATTTTTTCCACAATAGAATCTTTCAGAGACCACTCGTGAGGCATGAGGATAGCTCTGCTCAACTTGTCCGCGATTTGATTGGACTTCCCGGGGATGTGCGTTGCTATCAGAAACCGCTGAGAAGAAATCGCCCATTGCCACAGTCCGAGTGCTTCTCGACATAGGGGATAGGACCTGGTTCCGCCTTGTTTGTTGACATACCACACTACAGACATATTGTCCGTCTGGATTGCTATCGTTCCCAAGGGGAGAGAGTCTTGAAGGGCTTGCAACGCTAAAAGCACTGCTCTCATCTCTAGAACATTTATATGCAAGTGGCATTCGTCTGGTTGCCATATGCCCTGGACAGTTCTGCCCTGAATGCCCCCCCACCCGATCAGGGAGGCGTCCGTTGTCAGAGTAGCAACCGGAGGGGAAGGAACAAAGGGTCTTCCCAAGATGAGCTGAGGGGAAGACATCCACCACAGAAGATGATTCTTGCATGTTTGCGTAATCATAATGGTGTGGGACATCAGAAGTTGCTGGTATGACCATTGTGTGAAGAGCATCCATTGAAGGATTCTCATGTGGAATCTGGCTAATGGAAGCAGAGGTATCGCAGCCGCCATAATCCCCAATACTTTCAGAACTAACCTGGCTTTGACTCTGTTGCTGCTGAAGAAGCGAGCCCAGTTTGCGTCTGTCTGTTACTCTCTGATCTGTTAGTCTCAAGAGACATGTTGACTGTGTCTAGATTTGCCTATGAAGGTAATAGTACGACAAGGCGACAAAGCAGACTTTTCGCAATTTATTGAGATGCCTAACTTTTGACAAATGCGAAAGGTGTAGTCTCTGGCCATTAGAAGAATATGCTTGGTGGGAGCTGTGAGGAGCCAGTCGTCCAAATATGGAAACACCTGGAATCCTTGACGTCTCAGGTGAGAAGCTACCACTGCCATGCATTTGGTAAACACCCGGGGGGCAGTGGTGAGTCCAAAGGGCAGGGCTCTGAATTGAAAATGACTGGTTCCCAGCCTGAAGCGGAGGAATCTTCTGGAGCGTCTGTTCATTTTTATATGATAGCACGCGTCCTGAAGATCTATAGAGCACATCCAGTTTTCCTTTCCCAATAGAGGAAGGATGGACTGGAGCGTGACCATCCGAAATCTTGTTTTCTTGACAGACTTGTTCAAGATACTGAGATCCAAAATTGGTCTCCAGTCCCCTGTTTTCTTTGGAACTAAAAAGAACCTGGAGTAGATTCCGGATCCTTGCTGGTCTGCTGGAACTGGCTGAATTGCTCTTTTTGCAAGCAGCTTTGAAATTTCCAAAGCTGCAAGATCCCTTTGAGCGGGTGGAACATCTGGAAGGGATTTTTTTGATTGGTTTGGAATGCGAACGAAGGGAATGGAATAGCCTTCGGAAATGGACTGTACCCACTTGTCTTGAGTTAGGGATAGCCAGGCTTCTGGGTACAGTGACAATCTTCCCCCGACTGCCTCCGAAGGTGGACAGTCGGGCAACACCTCAGGGATGCTGAAAGGGCTTATCGGTAAAGGTTTCTCGATTGCCCTGGTTCTGCGGACCCCCTCTGCCTCTGGGGCGACGTCTACCATTATTGTTCCCTCTGCCTCTGGAGGGGAACAGACTCTGTGCGTCAGGCAAATTCCCTTGAGATTGTTTGCGGAACCACATTTTTCCACTTTTCTGGCCTTTGGGGTAAGGTCTAGAAGGAGTAGAAAAACGGACTCCGATGGCAGACAGTTTTGCCATCCGTCTCGCACCTAGTCAAGGTTTCTTTCACTTGAGGACCAAAGAGATGATCCATCAAACGGGGAATTAGTGAAGGACGTTTTAAAGGGGTCCGCAAAATTGCATAGTCGCATCCAGGCATGCCGGCGTAAGGCGACACCTGTCTCTGCGGCTCTACTCGCTCCATCAACCGCATATGAAAGGAGGCGCATGGAGGAGTTAGCTATAGAATTCAGGGTAGTCAGCTGGGCGTTCATCTTGTCCTGAAAACCTGCAGCTGTAGGATCCTTCAACATCTCACTCGCTTCCTTGATCAAGTCTCTCTGGAGACGAGTGAAATGGCATAGGTAGTTCAGCGAACGCATAGCAAAGGTCGCTGACGAAAACATCCGCTTCCCATACCTGTCCATAGACCTAGATTCCTTGTTAGGGGGATGGACAGGCACTGAAGGATCAGCTAGTTCCTTCTTGGTGGCAGCAGCTACCACCATAGCATCCACAGTAACTCCTTTGGTCAGAAATTGTCAGTTGGTGCTGTTATAAACTTTGACGGTCTCCTGGGGATAGGGTCCACTGAGTCCGGAGCCGTCCAGGCTTTCTTTGCTACCACCTGCATGAGGGGGTCAAAGGGGGGGGGGGGGACACCCAGGAGGTGGAAGGGCGAGAGCCAAACGCCTCAAGATACACAGATTCATCCTCCGAAGGGTTAAGGGCTGGCCAATTTCCCCTCTGTTTAAGGATCTCTCGAATGTCTGCAAAGGAGACATCTTCAGAAGGGGAACGGGGGGAACCCTCGGAATCCTATAAATCTGTGTTAAGAGGTGACAGACTCAGGTGAGTATGTGTTTCCTCTTGCACTTTATCTTCCTAGGGGGCTCCCCTGCCAAATCAGGAGAGGCCTCGGAAGAGGATGAAATCCCCACAGGGGATTCTTGAAGTGTTGGCTCTCTGCGGTCAGGGATGAGGGAGAGAGTAGACATAACCTGAGGCACCGAAGAGGGAGGGGCAGACGGAGCCGACTGTGGAGTTGAACCAGGTTCCAACACACTCCGCATGACCTCGAACGCACCCCTGTCAGGCAGAGCCAGAGGTCCCCGCTCCGAGAAGCTGAGAACCTCCCTCGGCACCGACGGAGATGGCTCCGAGGCCGATGTCGGAGCCGAACTCACCAGCGCCGAAGCACCGAGAGGGAGAGCGGGGTCGGACAAGGGTCCGATGCCACTCTCCCCCTCGGAGCCGACGAGGGAAGTCCGGCGCCGAGATTCTTCAAAGGAAGAAATCTGAGCCGATGACAGAACCGAAGACAAATGTATCGGCTCCGACGCTACCACAGTCTCTGTTCCGAGACGCCCCGGCTCAGAGCTCAAAGGAGTCGGAGGAGGAATATTTAGAGGGATAGGTTGAAGCATCGACTGATGAGTCGGGCTCTGAAGCATTTGGGCCAGTGCCTCGGACTTTAGAAGTCGACTCACTACCCTCTGAAGGTCATGATCCGAAAGCCTCGATGACCTACAGGAATGAGATCTATGGCTCCGTTCAGACAGCAAGGGAGACGCTGGAGCCGAATGAACGGAGCCAAGGGATGGTGACCTAGACCTCTTTCTAGATGTCGGCTCCGATGGTCTGATCGGAGCCGACCCAGGAATTTCCAATACCTCAGCTCCAACCGGAGCTGAGGGAACCACAGAAGCTGTAGTCAAAGACTCATCGGCTCCAGCCGGAGCCGATGTAGCAGTAGGTTTCGAAGCCTTAGGCCTCGACTCAGAAGCTGGAGTCTAGGTCTTAGAAGCCTTGGAAGGTTTTCCCGAGGTAGCAGTTAGGGAACCTTCAGGCTTAAGCAAACCCCTTAGAATGAGTTTGTTTTTTCTTTCCTGCAGGACTCTAGGGCTGAAGCCATGGCATACAGCACAAGAGTCCTGCAGGTGTAAAGGTCCCACGCAGTACACACAAGAAGTGTGACAGTCTGTCAGAGACATTTTCTGACAGCACGAGTCACACTTCTTGAAGCCTGAGACCTTTGAATCCTTGGACATTTTCAAGGAACCGAAAGTGTAACCACCACACACACACACACCGATTACACTATCAGAAAAAAAGTTTAAACTAAATTAAAACTAGTGAAATTAGTTAGCTTATATATACAAATATAAATCCCTACAAAAAAGCACATACACACCACTATTAGGGATGGAAGGGCCCGAAGGCCTAAGGAAAGAACTTATCAGTTCTTGTGGGAAAGGGGCTGGATAAGGGTAGAAAGGATAAAAATCCACTACACTAAGGGTAAAAAGAGAAAAAACTAAGCTAAAAGGGGTTTAAACAGCTATTAGACTGATCTAATAAAACTGACCTGAAGCCGGTAGAAAAACAACACCTTGATCGCTGTAGCAGCAAACGAGATCTGAGGTAATTCACGCCTAGCATTGTGGGATATAAGGGGAGCCTCGAGCCAGTGGAACCAACTCTCGAGCTTTTAGAGTGGCCGAGTCAGAGCCGAGGTCGGCTCCGAACCCATCCAGCAAGAATGAAGGCGAGATAGACAACTTAACATCTATCCTTACCACCTCTTGTTGTAGGTGCTTGCCATTGTCTGCCTCTAAATGATCCTTGAGATTGCCCTCTACCCCTCGGGCGCCTGTATCTACCTCTGAAGTCTGTCCGTGGCTGGAAAGGACCAATTTTAAGGCCAGTTTCTACTGAAACGTGGAGGTTGTACCTGCAGAAATCTTTTACTGTTTGCTTTGCCTTTTCCTCCATTTTCTTTAATACCTCCTCAGCTTTAACACCAAACAATACATCTTTTCGAAGAGGTGCATCTAGTAGTTTAGCCTTGACACGATCTGGCAAGGTTTGCTCTTTGAGCCAAGCATGTCTACGTATGACTGATCCTGTAACAGCAGCTCTACATGAGACCTCTAAAGCATCAAAACCACATTGCAAGGTACGTTTACCCACTTGCTCTGCACTATGTAACAAATCCTGCAACTCCTTCAAGTCTGGTTGTTCAGGTTGTGACATTTTACCTTTCAACTGAGAACAAAAACTGTTGATACTTTAACATATGGAACTGACAGTTTAATGCCCTCATGGTTAAGGTGGCAGAGGTGTATACCTTTTTCCCCCACCTTTCTAAAGCTCTGGAATCTCTCTGAAGGTAATGGATTTTTGGCAGTGGAGGCCTTAATTCCCTTGGGACCCTGTGAAATGGTTTCTGGGTCAGCCGCATGGCTTTTGTATAGGAATTGGTGTGAATCAAGAACCCGGTAATACCAGTCAGGCTTGACTGGAGCTGGAGGTAAAGAGCCTGGGTTGAGGCTGGCCTCTGAATACACATCTAGTATGTCTAAGACAGGAGGGATAGCCAGAGGCCTGTGCTGAGGGAGCAAGAGGAAATCCCTGAGCCTTTTCTTGGAGTCAGAGTAATCTTGGCCTTCCCAGTGGAAGTGTTCCCTCAAGGTATGCAAGGTTTCCCCAAAAAGAGTAGTCCGCGGGGGGCAGAGGGAATGGACTCCTCTGCATCAGAATCTTCAAAAGGGGAGTATGAATGTTTCTGGTCTTCAGAATGTTCTGAAGTAATGGAGGCCTGGTCCGAGGAAGGGTATTCTTCCTCCACTCCAGGCCTTTTGTCCAAGGGGGGTTGGGAACCCCTGATAAGAGTAATCAAATCCTCAGCCATTTTGAGCATCTGTTTTTTAGGCATGGGGCCTTGAGAGGGGCCCTGTGGAGCTTGTCTTTTAGAATGCATGGCTGCTTTAGATTTAGTGAAAGCCTTAATGGAAATAGGTCTGAAGACACCTGGAGAGGTGGCAGGCCTGTCTAAACTGAGTTTCCCCGCCAAGAGTGGCTTCAGTATCTGTAGTCTGGGTGTGGGCCGAAGAGCCTGCGACATCGGGCACAGAAGATACCGCTAATGAAGTGTCATCGGTAGTTAGGGGCTGCGTAGGAGCCTCGCTGAGAACCGGAGCACCAGTAGTTGGCTTTAGCGTGGTGTCGGTAGAAGTCGCGGACCTCGTATGTCGGTCCTTATCTTTGCATGCTTTACTCAAAACTGGAGTCAGATTATCAGACTACATAATGTAATTAAACTTTGCCAAAATAATGCTGGGTGAACTCCGCCAGACACTTAATAGTGCGTCTGTTGAATGTAGCACAAAAACGACAGGCCGAGACGTTGTGGTCTGGGCCTAAGCAAGGAATGCAGAGGGAATGGAAATCCTTATGCGGTATTTGCTTCCCACATGAAATGCAATTATTAACTTTGACATCGATCTGAGGCAAGAAAAGTTTCCCCAACGGGTTACTTAGCTTTCAAGAAGACTTTGGTTGAAAAATATTCGTAATCTCAGGAGCTGGCCGACCGGCACTTGCGAACTGCTTCTGCTTCGGGTACTGTACGGCAAGAAAGACTGAAGAAAATGGCATCGGCTGGTTCTTATACCCCTGTCGCACTAACATCAGGGAAGAAGCGACTACATAGACTTTGGAATTCGGCCGACCGAGGACCCGCCTGACGGCAGGAAAACCCATCTGTTATGACTGCAGCTGTATGCACGATGAACAGAGGGACAGTAGTACAGGAAGTAGGGGATGGTTTTACAGCTTTAAAAAGTGGCATCCACAGGGGGGGGGTAGGTTACAGTGTGACATCTTAGACTGGGCTAGGCATTTCAATCGCAGAGTTTCAAAAAGGTACTGAGGAAAGTCAATCCAAGAGTCCTGGGTACAAATGGAACAGGATTTGTAGTCATGATCAGGGAAGAGACAAAAAAGGTCCTTTGTTTCCAAGTCCTTGCACAGCATCTACCTACTGTACTTCTCACCTAACGGACATCTGACAATTTTACAATCACTGCTCTAAGAAATAGAAAGGTTCCCCAACTAGGCACTTGTACGACAACGATTAGTGAAGCCAATGGTACCAGCCACCAAATGCAACTCAGTCTGACAGGCGCAAGACAAAACAGATGTGTACACTTACCATAAATGTAGATGTTAGAGTGTATTCACTGTTGCAATCATTACATCTGGGTAATCTGCTGGCAGGTTGCCCTCCGTCGTCCTGAATAACAGTTTTGGGTCCTGCGTCAGTTGCGGTCTCCATCTTCCATGTCAGGGGTATAAAACATGCAGCAGACAATTTTAATCAAGTTTTCTTGCCCCAGATGTCCCCAAATGGGGAGAAAAAAAAAAAAAAAAGATATATATGCATGCATGTAATTTAGAACACAAAAAATTACCTCCCAACTAAAAGCAAATACACCAAAAAGGCTTTCGAGCATAGTGAAGGAAAGAGGAGGTATAATGAGAAAAAAAGGGGGCTGGTGGGTAACCCAGACTGACAGTGAATACATTTGGGTTTCACTGTTGCAGTCATTACATTTGGGTAAAATTCCAAAGCTATGGATGGGAGAATGGAATTGTACAGCATTAGGAGCAGCTATAAGGCCCTGCAGGACAGCAGTGGCAAAGCCTGCCCTGGATTTAGGAAATAGAGGTAAAATAGTAATGTTTGGTGAACGTATGAACTGAGCTCCAAGTAGCAGCTTCTAGAATGTCTCTGGTAGGAACCCCTCAGAAAAGCTGCAGAAGTAGATGCAGCCCTGGTGGAACAGGATCTGCTCCCCTTGGGAACAAGTTTACCATGGTGCATGTAGCAGAAACAAATACAATGGCTTATCCATTTTGAAATAGTCTGCTTTTGAATAGCCTTCCCCTCTGCCCCTGAAGCAAATGCCGCCAGTAGTTGCTCAGACAGATTTTGTCCTGTTTAAGTAGAATCTTGGTTGCCTGTGAACAGCCAATGAATGCAGAATCCGCTCCCCCTTGTTCTGCGGATTTGGGAAAAAAGTTGGCAGATGAATGATCTGGTTAAGAGCCACACCGGATACCACCATAGGCATAAAGGATGGATTGGTCTTGAGGGCCACCCTGTCTGGATAAAAGATAATGAAAGGCTCCACTGCCATGAGAGCCTGTAGTTCTGAAATCCTTCTGGCTGAAGTGACTGCTAAAAAAGGCAGTCTTCCAAGAAAAATTTTATCTGCAGTAGCAGCTGGTTCAAATGGAGGTAGGGTGAGTTTTCACAGCACAAAATTGAGGTCCCGTGCAGGAGTTGGTGCTCTCCTGGGAGGTCTCAAATTTTTGGCCCCTCTGAGGTACTGCTTTAGCTGGGGATGAGAAAAGAGGAGGCTCTGTGTTGTAATGAGCAGAGACGGCAGAAGCATGGATTTTTACAGAAAAAGTTAATCCCTTGTGAAGCATCTGTTAAATATTGCAGAATCTGAGGAATACTGGGCATTGCTGTTTTTATTCCTTGTGCTTGGTTCCAGGCACACAATCTCTTCCATTTATCAGCATAAGATTTTCTAGAACTAGGATTTCTAGCCTCCAAAATGACATCCATCAAAGGTTAACTGAGATGTGACTAGTGAAATTAGTTGATTAGCCATACTGCAAGATTCAGAGTTTGGAGCAGAGTGTGCAGAATTTGATAGTTCTGCAGAGACAATAGATGGTGTCGGAGGAAAGTACTACGGAGGAAGGTGTGACATTTCTTAGAAGCAGGTACCAGTGTTGGTGAGGCCAGTATGGAGCAATCAGAATCATTTTTGTTTTTTCCTGTCTGACTTAGTAAAACCTTGGAGAGCAGAGGCAGAGAGGGAAAGGCATAGAATGATTAGTTTTTTTTCCAGCCGAAGCATAGAGCATCCACTTTCCAAGCTTTTTGTGATGAATTCTTGAGCAGAATTTGTCGAATAGTTTTGGGGAGAGGCAAAAAGATCGATGTCTGGGCTCCCCCATTTTCGTGTCAATATGCTGAAGATTTGTGGATCCAGTTTCCTGCTTAGCTCGTCTGCCAGAGTATTTTGCTTTTCTGGCAGGAATTGAGATTGAAGATGTATTTGGTAAGTCAAGGCCGTGTTCCACAAGGCCATGGCTAGTCTGCAAAGAGGGTAGGAGTGAGTACCCCCTGCTTGTGTCACTGCTGTGATGTTGTCCATCTATCAGTAGTTGTCCTGGATGAGGGAAGTCCTTGAAGGCTGTCAGAGCATGCTGTACAGCTAGCATTTCTTTCTGGTTGATATGTAGGTGCATTTGATTTGGGCTCCATTCACCCTGAATGCATCTCCCTGCCAGATGGGCCCTCCAAGCATAGTCTGATGCATCTGTAGTCAGGGTTTGGGTGGCAGGGGATAAAGTGAACAGTCCCTCATTTTGGCGACGGGCCTTTGCCCACAGTAGGAACTCCTGCTGCAGGCAAGGAATGAAAATAATCGTTTCCAGGCTGTAACAATGTTGACTCCATAAGCTTTTTAGGTACCACTGACGCAGTCTTGCATATGGAACTAGTAGAATGCAGGATGCCATGAACCCCAAAGCCTGCAGAATTTGTCTTGCAGATAGCTGGGTTTGTGTGACCACTTGTTTGAAGTATATCAATTGAATTTGGGCAGCTGCACTCAAGCTTGCACCCACGAATGTAATTATTGGAGGGTACCAGTTGTGATCTTTTAGTTTATGGTGTACCCTAGGCATGTTAGAAGCCTTTTTACAAATGCCAGATGTTGTAGAAGAGTGTCCTTGTTTTTTGCCTGAATTACACAATCATCCAGATAAGGATAAATTTGAATGTTTTTGTCTGCAAAATGCTATCATTGGTGCCAGGCACTTTGAAGACCCTGGGAGCAGCAGACGAGCCAAAGGGCAGTGCAGAGAACTGGTAATGCAAATAGCCTGCTTTGAAGTGGAAGCATCTTCTGCAAGATTCCCTGATTGAGATATGCAGGTAGAGTTACCAACCAGGCATCCTTGCCTAGTATAGGCAATAACTGTTATAGAGTCAGCATCTTGAATTTTGGAATGTCCACGAAGGTATTTAGAATGGATAAGTCCAGAATTGGGCGCCATGGTTTGTCTTTTCTGGGTACCAGGAAAAGTCTTGAATACAAACCTTGTCTTTTCCTTTTCTGGTACTGGTTGAATAGCCTCCATATCCATGAAGGACATGACTTGTTTCTGATCCTCTGTCCATTGATTTGGAGGCAGATCTGGCCATCCGTTTGAAATTGGCAAAGTGTAGAAATGAAATCTGTATCTCTGGGATACTATATTTAAGACCCACTTGTCCTGGGTAATTAGATGTCAATTTTGAGCATGAAGTGCTAGTTTTCCCCAAAGGGGCTGCCAAATGTTAAGTGCTTGGAAATGGCAGAGGTAAGTCATTGAGACTTTTTACCATAAGGGGTGCTTTGCTACATCCTGATTTGGAGGTGGAGGCACTCCATTGTTTTGTCCTGTAAGTTCCTTGTGACTGAAACCTTTGGAGTGTTTGGGTTTGACCAGAGTGGCTCTGTTGGGTACTGGAAAGGACCAATTCTAAGTAAGCCAGTGCCTACTGAACCTGGGTGGCTGTACTTGCAAGAAATATTTTAGTCTGCATAGATTTAGTTTTGTCTTCCATCTTTTTCAAAACTACTTCTGACTTGCTACCAAACAGACTGTCCTGCTGTAAAGGAGCATCCAACAATTTAGCTTTAACATGATCAGGCAGATTTTGCTCCTTGAGCCAAGCATGCATCACAGATCTAGTTACAGCGGCCCTGCAAGAGGCCTCAAAGGAACCAAAACCACATTGCAAAGTATGCTTTCCAACTTGTTCAGCTGAATGCAATAAGTCCTGTAATTATTTTCCACACAATCAGAAAAGTACAGTTTTGTACCTACCATAAATGTAGATGTTCGAGGATCCACATTGCTGCAGTCCTAACCATTGGGTAGTCCGCTGTCCAGTCGGCCCGAATACCAAAGTATATGGCTGACGTCGGTCAAGGCGCATTAGACTGACGTCAGTACGTCAGGGTACTAATGCGCATGACCGACGCCATATCTTCAGTCTTTTCTTGCCCCAGATGTCAGAAGACCCTAAAAAGACAAGGCCCAAACCAAAACACCAAAAAGCCCTGCACCAAACTTATATACAATATATATATATATATATATATATATATATATATATATATATATATATATATATATATACAGATGTACAATAATATACAGCAACTCACACCACCACCCCTAAACACAGAGGGGAAGGGAGTAATTGGACTGCAGCAATGTGGCTCCTCGAACATCTACATTTATGGTAGGTACAAAACTGTACTATGTTCTTCATTCCACATTGCTGCAGTCCTAACCATTGGGTAGAATCCCAAAGCAGAGGTAAGGGAGGCTGGCAAATCATAAAGAAGCAGGAGCTGCCAACATGCCTTGCAAAATGGCTGTGGCAAAACCAGCCCTAGATTTAGAGTAGAGAGGAAGGTGGTAATGCTTAGAGAAAGTATGCACTGAACTCCAAGTAGCTGCCTCTAAAATATCCTTAGTTGCCACCCCTTAAAAATGCTGTTGAAGTGGCAGTAGCCCTAGTGGAATGAGGCCTAATCCCAGCTGGAATCTCCTTGCCATGATGGGAATAACAAAAGAAATGCAAAACCCAATCCACTTAGAAATAGTTTGCTTAGACACAGGCTTGCCCTGAGAACTCAAAGCAAAAGAAACAAACAACTGCTGAGACTGCCTGAAATCCTTAGTCCTGCTTAAATAATAACGCAACTGCCTATGTACATCTAAAGTGTGCAAAATCTTTTCCCCTTTATTTTGGGGATCTGCATAGAAAGTAGGCAAATGAATAGTTTGGTTTAAAGCCACACTAGAAACCACCTTGGGCATAAAGGAAGGATTAGTACGTAATGATACCCTATCCTTATGGAAAATCAGAAAGGGCTCTACTGCCATAAGGGCCTGCAACTCAGAAACCCTTCTTGCAGAAGTAATAGCCAACAAAAAAGCAGTCTTCCATGACAAATATTTTAAATCAGCAGTACCCGAGGCTCAAAAGGTTGTAGAGTAAGTTTTTCCAACACAAAATTGAGATCCCAAGCAGGAGTAGGAGCTCTACGTGGGGGTCTTATATTCTTTGCCCCTCTGAGAAACTGCTTGAACAAAGGATGCGAAAACAATGGTGGGTCACAATCATAGTGAGCTGAAATTGCTGCAGCATGAATCTTAATGGAAGAGAAGGACAAACCTTTGTCCAATAACTCAGTAAGATATTGAAGAGCCACACTCAAATTAGGCTCAGAAATCTCCAAATTCCTTGCTGCACTCCAAAATAAAAATCTCTTCCATTTTTCTGCATACACTTTCCGTGTACTAGGTCTTCTAGCTTCCATAATCACATTTAAAACTTGAGGAAGTTGAGACCGGCTGTCTCTCAAAACAGAATATGCCATGCTGTTAGATGAAGAGAACGAAGCTTGACATTGAGCAGGTGGCCTTCTCTCTGAGACAAAAGGTGTGGAATCAAGGGTAAAGGCCATGGAGGCTTCTTTACTAGACTCCTCAGTAATGGGTACCAGTGCTGCCGAGGCCAATCTGGAGCTATTAAAATCATCCTTGGCTTGTCTTGTCTGACCTTTAGAAGCACCTTTGGAAGAAGAGGCAGAGGTGGAAATGCATACACATGAAGATTTTTCCAACTGAAAGAAAGAGCATCCACTTTCCAAGCTGTGTGATGTAACCTCTTTGTGCAAAACTTTGGCAGCTGGTGGTTTAGTGGAGAAGCGAACAGATCTATGTCTGGAGTTCCCCAGGACACTGTCAACCTTTGAAATACATGAAGATCCAGTTTCCACTCGTGGGGATCCATGATTTGTCTGCTTAACACATCTGCTAAGGAGTTCTGTGCTCCGGCAGAAACCTTGCCTGAAGAGTTAGTTGCAAGCTGAGCGCAGTCTCCCATAAAATCATTGCTTGCCTGCACAATGGGTAAGAATGTGTTCCCCTTGTTTGTTGATGTACCACATGACAGTTGTGTTGTCTGTTAGAATCAACACCTGCCCTGGAAGAAGTAACTCCTTGAAAGCCATTAATGCAAACTGGACTGCTAACATCTCTTTCATGTTGATATGTAGATGCTGTAGTCTGGCAGGCCACTTGTCTTGTATCCACTTTCCATTTAGATGAGCTCCCCAAGCAATGTCTGAGGCATCTGTCGTTAGAATCTGACTCGCCTCTGGCCGGGTCACAGAGAGTCCCTTGTTTAGGTGACATTCCTGAGCCCACCACAAAATTCCTTTTGAATGCAAGGTATTATTTGAATGACAGTGTCCAAATCCTGGCAGTGCTGTGTCCATACATTTTGAGATACCATTGCAGCTTCCTCATATGCAGTTTGGCATTGGGAAGCACCAGAATACAAGATGCCATGAACCCTAATGCTTGAAGGACTGTCCTTGCAGTCAGCACGGACTGATGAGATAGTTGATGAAAGTAAAGGGATAGACTCTGTTGTTTGTCCGGGGTTAAAAGGCCATCTGGGCTGCTGTATTCAGTCTCACACCCAGAAAGCACATGTCTTGAGAGGGTACTAGACTGGACTTTATTTCGCTCACAGAATACCCTAGGCATCTTAGCACTGCTATAACATATTCCAGATGCTGTAGAAGGTCCTCCTTTTCTTGAGCCAGAATCAGGCAGTCGTCCAAGTAAGGATAGATTTGAATTCCTTTTAGTCTGAAGTAAGCTATCACTGGAGCCAGAACCTTTGTGAATACTCTGGGCAGTAGATAAGCCAAAGGGCAATGCAGAGAACTGATAATGAGAATTTCCAGCTCGAAAACGCAGATACTTCCTGCAACTTAGTCTTATAGGCACATGAAGGTAAGCTTCCTTGAGATCTAAAGTTACCATCCAGTGGTCTTTGCCCAGCAGAGGTAAAAGCTGTTGTAACGTCAACATCTTGAACTTGGGAATGTCCAGATAAGTGTTGAGGATAGATAAATCCAAAATTGGTCTCCACGTGTTCCCCTTCTTTGGTACTAGGAACAGGCGAGAATAAAATCCTAGGCCCCTTTCCGATATAGGGACTGGCTGAATGGCCCCTATTTGGAGTAACAGAGAAATTTGCTTGTGAGCCTCTTTCCTTTGTGTAGGAGGAACGTCTGGCATGCCTTTGAAAGGGGCAATGTATGGAAATAAAACCTGTAACCGTGGTGAATGATATCCAACACCCATCTGTCTTGAGTAATTAAATCCCAATTTTCTTTGAAAAGAGACAGTCTTCCTCCCAAAGGAGCTGCCAGACGAGAATCTACTGGCAGCTGAAAAAGCAGGTCATTGGGTCTGTTTACGAAAGGACTGACCCCTGCCCTCACCAGAAGTCTGAGCAGGTGAACTCCTGATCTAGGCCTAAAAGAACCTTGAGCTCTGCCCCTACCACGTCTAGACCTACCCCTAGACTGGGAATCATAAGCAGGATATGTCCATCCCTAAGTAGGCCAATTTCTACTAAACTTCGGTGGCTGCACCTGCAAAAAATCTTTAACAGTTTGCATAGACTTAGCTTTGTCCTCCATTTTCTTCAGGACTGCTTCCACAGGCGAACCAAACAACACATCAGACTGTAAAGGAGCATCCAAAATCCTTGTCTTAACATGCTCAGCTAAATTCTGATCCCTCAACCAGGCATGCCTGCGAAGAACAGAACTAGTGGCAGCCACCCTCGAGGAGGCCTGCACAGCATCAAAACCACATTGCAAAGAATGCTTACCCACTTGTTCAGACACATGAAGTAAATCCAGCAACTCTTTACACTCTATACCTTCCGCCAAAGCATCCACCTTAGATTTCAATTGTGAAAGGAGATAATTTTGATATTTTAGCATGTGAAACTGACAATTCAACGCTCTCATGGCTAGAGTGGAAGAAGTATACACTTTCTTTCCCCACCTATCCAAAGCCCGTGCCTCTTTATCAGTGGGAACAGGATTTTTAACCACAGAGGCCTTAACACCTTTAGGCCCCTGAGAAACAGTGTCTGGGTCCCCATTTGGACTCTTAAACAAATACTTATGAGCTTCGGGCACCCTATAGTACCTATCAGGTTTAACAGGAGCAGGAGGCAAAGAGTCAGGATTCAGGGAAGCCTCTGCAAAAACATCTTCCACCACATTCAACACAGGAGGTATAGCTAAGGGCCTATGTTGTGGCAAAAATAAGAATTCCCTAAGCCTTTTCCTGGAATCAGAGTAATCTTGGCCTTCCCATTTAAAGTGTTCCCTCATGGAATGCAGAGTCTCTGAAAATGAGAAATCCTCAGGAGGAGAAGCTGTAGGTGTGGAATCATCCACATCAGAATCAGAATAAGGAGGAAAGTCCTGTAATTCTTCCGCAGAAGACTCCGAAGCCTCTGAATACTGTTCCAAACTCTCAAACTCAGGTTCCACCCTAGGCCTCTTATCAGGAGGGGGCATAGAGCCTCTAATCATAGTAATTAAATCTTCTGCCATTTTAAGCATATGTTTCTTAGGCACAGAACCTGAAGTGCTAGGAGAAACCCCCACTGTAGCTGAACTTGGCCTACCTCTGAAAGAAGTTTTGGCAACAGTAGGAGAAGCTCTAACTAACTTGGGAACAGAGGGAAGAACAGTTACCTGAGAAGCCCCTCAGCCTGGCCTACCTCCTGAGAGGGCACATCCTGTAACAATAAAGTGTCTGCCTGAGACTCCAAAGAAACTCCTGGCAAAACCTCTGGCTCCACAGAGCCTTCTAAAGAACCGACGTCCGGGACTGCCGGTTCATCAACCCTAGGCTTCGCTGTTTTGTCTTTGCGCTTCTTAGACGAAGCGGGCGTCTGAGCATCCGACGGCATTTTGTAATTACAACGCTTCCCAAACACTAACCTGGCACAGTCTAACCTTCTCTTAATAGTGCGTTTATTAAATCTAGCACAAGAGCGGCAACCAACAACGCCGTGCTCAGGCCCTAAACAAGGTATACACAGAGTATGGTAATCCCTATGAGGTATCTGTTTCCCACAAGAAATACAGTTATTCACTTTTTCTGACATCCGGTTAAATACTGAGGCAAGAAAAAACCAAAATGCTCCCCAACGGGGTACTTAGCCAACTTTGATTCGGTCTGAAACTCCGACTTCGGAAATATTTCAGAACGCCAACCTGCACTCGCAAGAACTGCTTCTGCATCGGACCATGCGGCAAAAAAGACTGAAGATATGGCGGTCATGCGCATTAGTACCCTGACGTACTGACGTCAGTCTAATGCGCCTTGACCGACGTCAGCCATATACTTTGGTATTCGGGCCGACTGGACAGCGGACTACCCAATGGTTAGGACTGCAGCAATGTGGAATGAAGAACATTAATCATTTTCTATTTTAAGTAAGCCCATGACATGCTGTTGATATTTAAGCATATGAAATTGACAGTTTAAAGTCCTGATTGCCAGGGTTGCAGATGTATAAACCTTCTTACCCATATATCCAGCACCCTGGAGTCTATCAGAAGGGATAGGATTTTTAGCATAAGCTTTAACACCCTTGGGACCCTGAGAAATTGTCAGGGTCAGCAGTAGGATTTTTGAAAAGAAACTTCTGGGAGTCAGGAACCTTGTAATATCTGTCTGGCTTACTAGGAACCGGAGGCAAAGAATCAGGAGCCATGCTGGATTCTGAGAAAATGTCAATGTCTAGAACAAGAGGTATAGCCAAAGGCCTATATGCAGAGGAAGAAAATCCCCAAGCCTCTTTTTGGATTCTGAAATATCTTGACTCTCCCAATGAAAATGTTCCCTTAAGATATGCAAAGTTTCTCCAAAAGAAAAATCCTCAGGAGGAGAAGCAGAAGGGATGGATTCTCCTGCATCAGTCTCCTCATAAGGGGCAATAGAAAATTCCTGACCAGAAGAGGAATCAGAAGAAATGGAAACCTGATCTGAAGATTCATAATCAGTGCCTTGCCAACGATCTTAGCAGGAGGGGGTTGGGAACCCCTAATCAGGGTAATTAAATCCTCAGCCATTTTGATAATTTGTTTTTTAGGCATAGGGGCCTGAACACATGGCTGATGCGCCAGTTTTTTTAGACATAGAAGTTGGTTTTGGCCTTTTTGATTATGGCGTTGGTTTAATATACAAATCTTTAGGCCTGAAAACACCCTCAGAAGTAGGTGCCTGCGCAGCGGCTCCAGACCAAAGGGAGAGAAATCCACGGGTTCAATACTTGAAGAATCTCGCGGCATACTAGACTCAGAATGGGTCTTGGCAGAGGCCTGCGAATCAAAAGTAGCGGGCATCAGGGGCTGCGAAAGCGAATCACTGAGTACCGGTGATTGGCTTAGGAGAATCTTTTGTCGGTTTTGGACCGCTGTTTTTTTTGCGTTGTGAATTCCGGTAATCGGACTGCTAACCGACATTTCAAGATAGTTAAATCTTGAGCCAGAATATTTAGAAGCAAAAATATACAGACGCTTAATAGTGCGTTGGTTAAATTTAGCACAAAACTGACAGCAAGGTATGTTGTGGTCAGGGCCTAGGCAAGGAATACAGTACAAATGAAAATCCATGAGGTATTTGCTTCCCACAAGTAATACAATTAGCTTTTACTGACATCTGTAAGGAGCAAGAAAATAAAAGTTTCTCCAACGAGGTACTTGGCTTTAGTTTGAAAACTGAAGCCGACCGGCACTTGCGAACTGCTTCTGCTTCGGGCACCACAGGGCAAGAAAGACTGATTAAAATGGAGTCGGCTGCATGTTTTATACCCCTGGTGACCTGACGTCATGGAAGAGGAGACAGCAACCAACACAGGACCCAAGACTTAAGGCCGACTGAGGGCAACCTGCCAGCAGATTACCCAAATGTAATGACTGCAACAATGAAACAAGAACATCAGCATTGGGCTGGTGGCCCGGCAGTCTTGGAATCTCACATGCATGTCCATCTGTCCTTTATAAACAAATGCACACAAGCAGAGGTCATACAGATGTATGCCCTTGGAAAGGTAAAGGTTTGGTACCCCCAGCTGGACATCAACAACAAAATGCCATCTGTGATGAATACTGCAACAGGGGGGGGTTTAGTTAGAACACCAGCCTGCCCAATGTCACTATATTTTAATCGGTTTAAAATGAACACTGAGGAAATCCACAGACTTTCATGTTCTTGTTTAACTTGCAACTGCACACCTGCAAAACACAAGAAAAACACAAAACTGCAAAGCATGTGGGGGGGGGTGACAAACATGCACAAATACATTTAAGGTGAGCTTTCATCTTACACAGACCTTTTAGCAGGTTGCTGTTTGGGAATTTTTTTTTAATAAATAGATTAGAAGTGTCAAAACAGATACTTACAGATGGCAGATAATATCTTGTGGTATTTGTCAAATCAATCAACAAGCCAAGTTCTTCATTCTGTTCCTTAATTTTTTCAACCAACTCTCCTGGACCAAAGTAGTCTTCTGCAGGAACCTTGTACTTGTATAACTAGCAAAAAAAATTTAAAAGAAATTACAGGGAGTCCTAATTCAATTATGAACGTCTCAAGCTAAAATTACTGTGCACCAGAAATAACATCTCAACTACTAACATTTCAAACCATTCTACTTTTGAGACAAACACCATAAAAAGTACAGCTGTGTTAAGTACCTACCATAAATGTAGACTTTCACCTTCCTCCACAATCCAACAATTCTGGCTCGGACTTCAGGATGCCACTATTACAAATGGTCAGTCGCTAAAGGTTTTTCTTGCCCCAGTCTGAACTTCTGCCTCTCGAGTACCTAGTACATAACCCGTTCTGTCCTCCAGACTGCAAAAGTGAAGTTAGAGAGGAACCTACCTGGGAGAAGGATGCAAAGGGGGGCAAATGTTATCACTCTGGTCTTACCTTACCCCCAAGGTACTGCAGTAGATTAGGGGTAGGGAAGGCATAAACAGACCTTTCCATGGGAAGAAGCCAACTGTCCACCACATTCCCTTCTCTGAAGCATTTAGGCAGTTTCCCAGACTGGTAAGCTTTGACAAGAAAGTCTACTTCCAAGTAATTCACAAGTGAGTTATACCAGAAGGAATATTTCTATCTTTATCTAATCATTTGGTCTACACATGTTCAGACAAGTGTTCCTGCAAGGTTATTCTCCCACCCTGGGAAATACTGGGTGAGAAGAGGCCCATCCATGCCAGTTCCCAAACCTACATGGCCAGCCTGCACAACAGGCATAAGTGGTTGATGCACATCACTTTGCTTTATGTTCTTATGAGTAGAGGCCCTGGCTGCCAACAGGTTCTGAAGGCAGCCAGAACCCACAGGATTGCCATATAATTGTGAATCAATCTGGCTTCTCCAAGAACCCCACTCTTTTTTAGGTCTGTATTATATATTAGAAGTTTCAAAACTTCAAACCTCACATGTTCAACATGTAAGCGAAGTCTGAATCAAAAATAATTAATTAAAAAAAACTTGAACTCCCCAGCTACTTAAATATACCAACTCAGATCACAGTTCAGTGCAGAAAAAGGAAATGGTCCCATTCTGCACCATATGGAGACACTGTTTTTCACCTTCAAACTTTTTAAAGTTCGATCATATGGTGTTGACCATATGACATTAGAACTTTAAAATATATGAATAACTAATAGGGACCCCCTTTTTTCTACCCCAAATAGGCCCACCCAAGCTAAAACATGCATCATAACCTGACCCTTGCCCCACCCCAGCCAAAAGGAGACTGTAGTAGTTGCTGGAAACCACAGCCAGTCAGGGAGGACCGATACGGAAGTCTGAAGGGAACATGAAAGTACCAGTGCAGCTTCCTCACACAGTTTATCTACAGGAACCATGAAAACACACAATACCAAGAAACCAAGCAGCCTGAAACTCTCTGGGGAGAGGAATGGGACCTGTACTTGCAAAAGAGAAGTCTTCTAGTCCCTGGAGTCCAGTTCAGCTACTAAAATGATTACCCTGGTGTAGGGTTACCAGGTGAGACTTCTGAAGGTCTATCAAGAACGTCACCTTACAGCAGCAGTTTATGGCCAGCTTTAGGGATGCCTGCATGTCGTGAAGGACAGATGCCTGAATAAGGCAATCGCCCAGCTATGAATTAATGAGGGCACCCTCCGCCGTGCAGAATGTTATTACTGAAGTAATACAATTGATAAACTCTGGAAGCAGTGGGCAAGCCAAAGGGCAATGCACAAAAAGTACAGTTTTGTACCTACCATAAATGTAGATATTAGAGTGCTAATACAGCTGCAGTCATAACAGATGGGTTCTCCTGCCGTCAGGCGGGTCCTCAGTTGGCCGAATTCCAAAGTCTAGGTCCGGCGTCAGTTGTCGTCACTTCTTCCCTGACGTCAGTGCGACAGGGATATAAAAGAACCAGCAGACACCATTTTCTTCAGTTTTTCTTGCCCCAGATGTCAGGTGCCCCCAGAAGGAAGGCAAAACATAAATGTAGTAAAGCAAATGCAATATAATCAAAAAACAGTAGTTGCAAGCAAATACACCATAAAAGAATACCCCATTGAGGTTGTATGAAGAGGTGTTAGCCATAAGGCCAGTCCCAAGAGGGGAAGGAGGGAGGGAAACCTGGACTGCAGCTGTATTAGCACTCTTACATTTATGGCAGGTACAAAACTGTACTATGTTCATCGTGCATACAGCTGCAGTCATAACAGATGGGTAGAATCCCAAAGCTAATAAAGGGGTGGTAGACAATAAGTGGAACTAGGTGAAGCCAGGATGCCCTGCAAGACTGCAGTGGCAAAGCCCGCTCTAGTTTTGGAGTATAATGGTAGGTGATAGTGCTTGGAGAAAGTATGTACAGAACTCCAAAGTGGCTGCTTCCAAAATATCTTTGGTAGGAACCCCCCTGAGGAAAGCTGCAGAGGTAGCTGTGGCCCTTGTGGAGTGAGATCTGATGCCTGTAGGTACAGTTTTACCATGAAAAGAGTAACAAAAGCGTATGCAGTGGGCTATCCATTTTGAGATTGTCTGTTTGGAAATAGGCTTCCCTTAAGCACCTGTAGCATAGGACACAAAGTTGCTCTGATTTTCTGAAAGGCTTTGTTCTGTCCAAATAATAACCGAGCTGTGTGAATGTCCAAGGAATGTAGTAGCCTCTCCCCTTTGTTTTGTGGATTAGGGTTAAAAAGTAGGTAAGTGGATAGCCTGATTCAAGGCTACCCTGGATACTACCTTTGGCATAAATGAAGGATTGGTTCGTAAGGAAACTCTGTCCTGATGGAAAATGATGAAAGGCTGCACAGCCATGAGGGCTTGTAGTTCCGAAACCCTGCATGCTGAGGTGATAGCTAGAAGGAAGGCTGTTTTCCATGACAAATATTGCAGATCTGTTGAAGCAGCTGGCTGAAATGGAGGCAGGGTTAGTTTTTCTAGAATGAAATTGAGGTCCCAAGCCGGTACTGGTTGCTTCCTTGGGGGTTTTATATGCTTAACCCCTCTGAGGAACTGTCTTAAGAGAGGATGAGAGAATAAAGGAGGATCAGTGTTGTACTCTGCAGAAATGGCTGAGGCATGGATTTTGATGGAGGAGAATGAAAGTCCACTGCTTAGCAGCTCGGCTAGGCACTGTAGTATTTGAGGTAAATTCAATATTCCAGGATTCTGACCCTTTTTCTGATTCCAGACAAAACAGTTTCCATTTTGCGGAGTAGGCTTTTCTAGTAGAAGGCCTTCTGGCCTCCAAAATGACATCCTGCACCTCCTTGGAGAGTAGGGTCTGCTGTGAATTTAAGGAATTCTCCATGCGGCTAGATTGAGTGTTTTCAGCTGACTGAAGAGTTCTGAAGTTGTGCTGAGTCAGTAGAAGAGGTATTAGAGGCAGGATCCATGGCGGGGAATTAGTCAGGCTCCTCAGGAGTGGGTACCAGTGTTGTCTTGGCCAGTCTGGAGCAATGAGAATCATCTTTGGTCTGTCTGCTCTGGCTTTAATAGAACTTTGGCCAGCAGTGGAAGAAGTGGAAAGGCATAAACAGTCATTGTTGTCCAACTGAAAGAGTGCGTCCACTTTCCAGGCCTGTGGATAAAAGGTCCTTGAGCAGAATTTTGTCAATTGGTAATTCCTGTGGGTGGCAAAGAGATCTATGTCTGGCCTACCCCATGCTTGAATTATCATTGTAAAAACTTGAGGATGCAACTTCCATTCGCGTGGATCTGTCATATTTCTGCTCAGGTTGTCTGCCAGTGTGTTTTCCTTGCCTGGCAGGAACTGTGCTTGAAGTTGGATTTGCAATTCCAGAGCCGTGTTCCAAAGTGACATGGCTAGTCTGCACAGGGGATATGAATGAGTTCCTCCCTGTTTATGCACCACATCACTGTGGTCTGTTCTTATCAATAGTTGCCCTGGATGCAGTAGGTCTTTGAAAGCCATAATAGCATTTATTACTGCTAGCATTTCCATTTGATTGATGTGTAGGTGCTTTTCTTTTTGTGACCATTTGCCCTGAATGCACCGATCTGTCATGTGCACCCCCCCCCCCCCAGGCGTAGTCCGAGGCGTCTGTTGCGATGACTTTATTTGCTTGAGGCTTGCAGAATGGGAGACCTATGTTTCTTTGGCATGCTTGAGCCCACCACAGAAATTCCTTTTGAAGACATGGAATCAGTGGTATGATAGTTTCCAAACTGTGGCTGTGTTGAGACCATAAGTGTTTTAGGTACCATTGAAGTTTCCTCATATGCAGCTTTGCACATGGGATTAGCAGGATGCAAGATGCCATGAATCCCAGAGCCTGCAGGATTTTCCTTGCAGTCAGCCTGGTGAAGATTGCCAGTTTTCTGAAGTATTGAGTTCATTGCCCTTGTTTCTCTGGCGTGAGGTAGGCCATCTGGGTATCCCAGAGACTTCAACATTACAAACTCCAGGTGTTTCAGAAGAGTGTTTGCGCTGTCCGCTTGGATCAGGCACTTACCCAGATATGGATATATTTGTATCCCTTGAAGTCTGCAAAAGGCAATTACTGATGCCAGGCATTTCGTGAACACTCTGGGCGCAGTAGATAAGCCCAAAGGGCAATGCAGAGAATTGATAATGGGATGAACCTGCAAGAAATCTGAGGTATCTTCTGCAGTCTTGTCTGACTGGGACATGCAGGTATGCCTCCTTGAGGTCCAATGTCACTAGCCAAGACTCCTTGCCCAGCAAGGGAAGAAGCTGCTGTAATGTGAGCATCTTGAACTTTGGTACGAGTAAATGTGTTTAGGATGGATAGGTCCAGAATAGGTCCCCAATCTTTGCCCTTCCTTGGTACCAGGAATAGTCTGGAATAAAAACCTTGACCCTGTTCTTGTGCATGTACCTCCTGAATAGCTTTAATGTCCATGAGATCTGAAATTTGTTTGTGCCTCTGTCCTTTGTGTGGCAGGTTTGGCATGCCTCATTTTTGGAAGGGTGTGAAAGTGGAATCTGTAGCCTCTGTCTATAATGTCCAGGATCCATTTGTCTTTTGTGACAATATGCCAATTTTTCAAAAATGCCAGTTTTCCACCTAAAGGTGCTGCCATTTGATTCTTGCTTGGCATGCAAAGGGGAAAGTCATTGGGTCTGCTTTCTGAAAGGGGAGTAAGAATGTTCCTGGTCCTCAGAATGTTCTGAAGTAATGGAGGCCTGTTCCGAGGAAGTGTAGTCTTCCTCCACTATGGGCCTTTTGTCCGAGGGGGGTGGGGGGGTGAGAACCCCGGATAAGAGGAATCAAATCCTCAGCCATTTTGAGCATCTGCTTTTTAGGCACGGGGCCTTGAGAGGGCCCTGTGGAGCTCGTCTTTTGGAATGCATGGCTGCTTTAGATTTAGTGTAAGCCTTAATGGAAAAAGGAGAAGGCCTGAAGGCACCTTGAGAGGTAGCAGGCCTGTCTGAACTCTGAGTTTCCCCGCCAAGAGTGACTTCGGTATCTGTAGTCGGGGTGAGGGCCGAAGAACCTGCGACCTCGGGCACAGAAGACGCTGCTAATGAAGTGTCATCGGTAGTCAGGGGCTGCGTAGGCCCCTCGCTGGGAACCGGAGCACATATAGTCTGCTTTAGCGTGGTGTCGGTAGAAGTCGCTGACCTCATATGTCGGTCCTTATCTTTACGTCGTTTACTCAAAATTGGAGTCTGAGTATCCGACGACATGTTGTAATTAAACTTTTTGCCAAAATAGTGTTGGGCGAACTCCGCCCGACGCTTAGTGCGTCTGTTGAATGTAGCACAAAAACGACAGGCCGAGACGTTGTGGTCTGGGCCTAAGCAAGGTATACAGAGGGAATGGAAATCCTTATGCGGTATTTGCTTCCCACATGAATTAACTTTGTCTGACATCGGTCTGAGGCAAGAAAAGTTTCCCCAACGGGGTACTTAACTTTCAAGAAGTCTTCGGTTGAGAAATATTCGTAATCTTAGGAGCTGGCCGACCGGCACTTGCCAACTGCTTCTGCTTCGGGCACCGTGCGGCAAGAAAGACTGAAGAAAATGGCGTTGGCTGGTTCTTTTATACCCGTCGCGATGTCAGGGAAGAGGCGACAACAACCAACGCCGGACCTAGACTTTGGAATTCGGCCGACCGAGGACCCGCCTGACTGCAGGAGAACCCATCTATTATGACTTCAGCTGTATGCACGAACATCTACAGATCCACTTGGAAATAGTTCATTTAGAAATCACTTGGCCATGCCTGTTCAAGGAAAAGGTCATGAATAATTGGTCATATTTTCTGAAAGATTTAGCCCTATGTAAATAAAATCTCAGCTAACATACAAGGTATGGAGAAGATACTCGCCCTTTAGGGATTAGGAAAGAAAACAGGCAATGGGATATCCTGGTTAAGATTCCTTTCAGTGGCTATTTTAGGCATCATGAAGTCACCCTGTCCTTATGAAAAATACAGCGGTTTAGAAGATACCTGCAATTCAGAAACCCTTTTGGCCGAAGTAATGGCCACCAGAAAGGCAGTCTTTCAAAGAATTTTGACATCGCAAGAATGAAGAGGCTCAAAATGACTGATGCTGCAATCTCTCACCCAATGTCAAATCCCAAGGAAGGGCAAAATCTTTGACTGGAGACCTTAGAAGATGCTCTTCATGAAGGCCTTGCATAACCTAGAAGAAAAGGTAGGCCTAGAATTGGCATGAAAATGAGAAATGGCCACCAACTGCAATTTGACAGTCAAAAAGTAGGCACATTCCTGAAACAGGGATGTTAAGAGGACATCTTGAATAGGAACTGAAAATGGGTCCAGATTGTTCCTCCTAAAAGGAAAAATGCTTTCTCTTACTACGGTAGACCTTTTGAGTAGAAGGCTTCTGCAAGTCCAGAATTGTGACAGCAGAAGCCAGCTTGGACTACTTTACTATGATGGGAAGTGGAGAACCCAGGTGGTGAGGCAAAATGACTGAAGACTGGGAAGTGGCTGACTGGTGAGACAGATCATCTGGAACAGGATAGTACAGTTGTGTACACTTACCATAAATGTAGACGTTCAAGTGTATTCACTGTTGCAGTCATTACATTTGGGTTATCAGCTTGCAGGTAGCCCTCAGTCAGCCTGATTAACAGTCTTGGGTCCTGCATCAGTTGCTGTCCCTTCCATTATGTCAGGGGTATAAAACATGCAACCTACGCCATTACATCAGTTTCTCGTCCCAGATGTCAGGTGCCCCCCCTAATGGGAAGCAATTAAATATAAAAACACAAAGATATACCTCCAACAAAAAGCAAATACACCAAAAAGACTTAAGCATAGTAAAAGAAAGTAGAGGTATAGCCAAAGGTAGTAAGGGGCTGGAGAGAGGGTAACCAGGACTGCAACAGTGAATACACTCTACCATCTACATTTATGATAAGTGTATACAACTGTACTATGTTCTTCCCGTTTCACTGTTGCAGTCATTACATTTGGGTAGATTCCCAAAGCTATGGTTGGGAGGAGTTTAGATAGCATTAGGGCCAGCTATAAGACCCTGCAAGACCGCAGTGGCAAAGCCAGCTTTGGATTTAGAGAAAATTGGCAAATGATAATGCTTGGAGAAAGTATGTACAGAACTCCAGGTAGCAGCTTCTAGGATGTTCCTGGTAGGGACGCCTCTGAAAAAGGCTGCAGAGATAGATGCAGCCCTGGTGCAGTGAGGTCTGATCCCCTGGGTGATAGGTTTTCCATGGTTCTTATAGCAGAAACTAATGCAATGGCTTATCCATTTAGAAATGGTTTGCTTTGAAATAGCCTTCCCTTCTGCCCCTGCAGCAAATGCCACCAGCAGTTCAGATTTCCTATGAGGTTTAGTCCTGTCCAAGTAGAATCTAAGCTGCGTGCACATTTATGGAATGCAGTATCCATTCCCCTTTATTCTGTGGATTGGGAAAGAAGGCTGGCAAATGGACTGATTAAGAGCCACACTGGATACCACCTTGGGCACAAAGGATGGATTTGTTCTGAGGAACACCCTGTCTGCATGAAAGATAATGAAAGACTCCACTGCCATAAGAGCCAGTAATTCAGATACCTTTCTAGCTGAAGTGATTAAAAGGAAAGCAGTTTTCCAACAAAGAAATTTTAAGTCTGCAGTAGCAGCTGGCTCGAAAGGAGGTAGAATGAGCTTCTCCAGAACCAAGTTAAGGTCCCAGGCTGGGGTTGGAACTCTCCTGGGTGGTCAAATTTTTGGCCCCTCTGAGGAACTGCTTGAGCATTGGATAAGAGAAGAGGGGTGGTTCTGTTATGAGCAGAAATGGCAGAGACGGAGTTTAATGGCTGAAAAAGAGTCCCTTGTGAAGCATCTCAGTTAAGTATTGTAAAATCTGAGAAACTGGGTGCTGTTGTGCTCATCCCTTGAGATTGGTTCCAAGCAAAGATTCTTTTCCATTTTTCAGCATAAGATTTTCTAGTACTAGACATCCTTGCCTCTAAAATGATACCCATCACAGGTTTGCTGAGGGATGATAAAAGAGAGATTAGCCAGGCTTGCAAGGCTCAGTGTTTAAACTGGAGGTGCAGAATCTGGTTCTCCTGCTGAGACAGCAGGGAAGGAGTCTGAGGCAGGTGCCATGGAGATAAGTGACACTGCACAGGAGGGGATACCAGTGTTGGCGCAGTCAGTCTGGAGCAATCAAAATTATCCTTGGTTTGTCCTGTAAGTTTTAATAGTAATTTGGAGAGCAGAGGCAGAGGAAAGTACAGTTTTGTACCAACCATAAATGTAGATGTTCGAAGATCCACATTGCTGCAGTCCTTACACTTGGGTAGTCCGCTGTCCTCTGTCGGCCCGAATATCAAAGTATAAGGCTGACTTCTGTCAAGGCGCATTTAACTGACATCAGGACGTCAGGGTACAAATGCGCATGACCGACGTCATATCCTCAGTCTTTTCTTGCCCCAGATGTCAGAAGACCCTAAAAATAAAGGTCAAAACCAAAAGACAGCAAACAACCAACCAACCACCCTTGCACTAACTATATGTACAATATATACAATATGTACAACCCAACCCACACAATCACCTCTAACTACAGAGGGAAGGAGGGAGGGAATTGACTGCAGCAATGTGGATCTTGAACATCTACATTTATGGTAGGTACAAAACTGTACTATGTTCTTCATCTCACATTGCTGCAGTCCTTACACTTGGGTAGAATCCCAAAGCAGAGGTAAGGGAGGATGGCTAACTACAAGGAAGCAGGAGCTGCCAAAATGCCCTGCAAAACAGCAGTGGCAAAACCAGCCCTGGATTTAGAGTAAAGTGGCAGGTGATAATGCCTAGAGAAAGTATGTACTGAACTCCAAGTAGCTGCCTCCAAAATATCCTTGGTTGCCACTCCCCTCAAAAAAGCTGTTGAAGTGGCAGTAGCCCTAGTGGAATGAGGCCTAATCCCAGCTGGAATCTCCTTGCCATGATGGGAATAACAGAAAGCAATGCAAAACCCAATCCACTTAGAAATAGTTTGTTTTGACACAGGCTTGCCCTGAGAACGCAAAGCAAAAGAAACAAACAACTGCTGAGACTGCCTGAACCCTTTAGTTCTGTCCAAATAATAACGCAACTGCCTGTGTACATCTAAAGTGTGCAAAATCTTTTCCCCTTTACTTTGGGGATTTGCATAAAAAGTAGGCAAATGAATAGTTTGGTTTAAAGCCACACTAGAAACCACCTTAGGCATAAAGGAAGGATTAGTACGTAATGATACCCTATCCTTATGGAAAATCAAGAAAGGCTCAACCGCCATAAGGGCCTGCAATTCAGAAACCCTTCTTGCAGAGGTAATGGCCAACAAAAAAGCAGTCTTCCATGACATATATTTCAACTCAGAAGTAGCTGCAGGCTCAAAAGGTTGTAGAGCGAGTTTCTCCAACACAAAATTGAGATCCCAAGCAGGAGTAGGAGCTCTTCGTGGGGGTCTTATATTCCTTGCCCCTCTAAGAAATTGCTTGAACAAAGGATGAGAAAACAATGGTGGGTCGCAATCATAGTGAGCCGAAATTGCTGCAGCATGAACTTTAATAGAAGAGAAAGACAAACCTTGGTCTAGTAACTCAGTAAGATATTGAAGAGCCACACACAAATTAGGCTCAGAAACATCAAAATCTTTTGCTGCACTCCAAAATAAAAATCTCTTCCATTTGTCTGCGTACACTTTTCTTGTACTAGGCCTTCTAGCTTCCAAAATAACATTCAAAACTTGCTGAGGAAGTGGAGGCCCACTATGGTTCAAAACAGAATATGCCAGGCTGTTAGGTGCAGAGTGTGAAGCTTGACATTTAGCAAATGGCTGTCCTCCTGCGACAACAGGTGTGGAATCGAAGGCAAAGGCCATGGAGGGTTCCGTACCAGACTTCTCAGTAATGGGTACCAGTGCTGTTGAGGCCAATCCGGAGCTATTAAAATCATCCTTGGCTTGTCCTGTCTGACCTTTAGAAGTACCTTTGGGAGGAGAGGCAGAGGTGGAAAGGCATACACATGAAGATTGCTCCAATTGAAAGAAAGAGCATCCACTCTCCAAGCTGTGGGATGAAACCTTTTTGTGCAAAACTTTGGCAGCTGATGGTTTAGTGGAGAAGCGAACAGATCTATGTCTGGAGTTCCCCATGACACTGTCAATTTCTGAAATACATGAGGATCCAATTTCCACTCGTGGGGATCCATAATTGCCTGCTCAACACATCTGCTAAGGAGTTCTGTGCTCCTGGCAGAAACCTTGCCTGAAGATTGAGCTGTAAACTGAGAGCAGTCTCCCACAAAATCATTGCTTGCCTGCATAGAGGATAAGAATGCGTTCCCCCTTGCTTGTTTATGTACCACATGACAGTTGTGTTGTCTGTTAGAATCAACACCTGCCCTGGAAGAAGTAATTCCTTGAAAGCTATTAATGCAAACTGGACTGCTAACATCTCCTTCATGTTGATATGTAGATGTTGTAGTCTGACAGGCCACTTGTTTTGTATCCACTTTCCATTTAGATTAGCTCCCCAAGCTTTGTCTGAGGCATCTGTCGTTAAAATCTGACTCGCCTCTGGCCCACAGAGAGTCCCTTGTTTAGGTGACATTCCTGAGCCCACCACAAAAATTCCTTTCGAATGCAAGGTATTATTTGAATGACAGTGTCCAGATCCTGGCAGTGCTGTGTCCATACATTTTTGAGATACCATTGTAGCTTCCTCATATGCAGTTTGGCATTGGGAAGCACCAGAATACAAGATGCCATGAACCCTAAGGCTTGAAGGACTGTCCTTGCAGTCACCCCGGACTGATGAGATAGTTGATGGAAGTAAAGGGATAGACTCTTGTTTGTCCGGGGTTAAAAAGGCCATCTGGGATGCTGCATTCAGTCTCACACCCAGAAAGCACATGTCCTGAGAGGGTACTAGACTGGACTTTATTTCGTTCACAGAATACCCCAGGCATCTTAGCACTGCTATCACATATTCCAAATGATGAAGAAGCTCTTCCCTTCCTTGAGCCAGAATCAGGCAGTCGTCCAAATAAGGATAGATCTGTATTCCTTTTAGCCTGAAGAAAGCTATCACTGGAGCCAGAACTTTCGTGAACACTCTGGGCGCAGTAGATAAGCCAAAGGGCAATGCAGAGAACTGATAGTGAGAAGTCCCAGCTCGAAAACGCAGATACTTCCTGCAACCTAGTCTGATAGGAACATGAAGGTAAGCCTCCTTGAGATCCAAAGTTAATATCCAATTATCTTTGCCCAGCAGAGGTAAAAGCTGCTGCAACGTCAACATTTTGAACTTGGGAATGTCCAGATAAGTGTTGAGGATAGATAAATCCAAAATTGGTCTCCACGTGTTCCCCTTCTTTGGTACTAGGAACAGGCGAGAATAAAATCCTAGGCCCACTTCTGGCATAGGGACCGGCTGTATGGCCCCTATTTGGAGCAACAGAGAAACCTGCTTGTGAGCCTCTATTCTTTGTTGAGGAGGAACGTCTGGCATGCCTTTGAAAGGAGGCAAGGTATGGAAATAAAACCTGTAGCCGTGGTGTATGATATCCAATACCCATCTGTCTTGGGTAATTAAACTCCAATTTTCTTTGAAAAGTGCCAACCTTCCTCCCAAAGGTGCTGCCAGACAAGAAGGCTCTGGCAGCTGAAAAGGTAGGTCATTGGGTCTGTTTACGAAAGGACTGACCCCTGCCCTCACCCGAAGACTGTGCAGGAAAGCTCCCTGTTCTAGGCCTGAAAGAGCCCTGAGCTCTGCCCCCACCACGTCTAGATCTACCCCTAGACTGGGAATCATAAGAAGGATACGTCCACCCCTTAGTAGGCCAATTTCTACTAAACTTTGGAGGCTGGACCTGCAGTCTGCATAGACTTAGCTTTGTCTTCCATTTTCTTTAAAACGGCCTCAACAGGAGGACCAAACAACACGTCAGATTGTAAAGGAGCATCTAAAATCCTTGTTTTAACATGTTCAGACAAATTTTGATCCCTTAGCCAGGCGTGCCTGCGAAGAACTGACCCAGTGGCAGCCACCCTAGACGAGGCCTGTACAGCATCAAAACCACATTGCAAAGAATGCTTACCCACCTGTTCAGAAACATGTACTAAATCTTGCAACTCTTTACAATCAATACCTTCTGCCAGAGCATCAACCTTAGACTTCAATTGTGAAAGGAGATAGTTTTGGTATTTCAACATGTGAAACTGGCAATTCAAAGCCCTCATAGCAAGAGTGGAAGTATAAACTTTCTTTCCCCATCTATCAAAGGCCCTAGCCTCTTTGTCTGCAGGGACCGGATTCTTAACAGAAGCCTTAACACCTTTAGGCCCCTGGCTAACAGTTTCTGGGTCTGCCCTAGGACTCCTAAAAAGATACTTATGAGCTTCAGGCACCCTGTAATACCTATCCGGCTTAACAGGAGCAGGAGGCAAAGAATCAGGATTAAGAGAAGCCTCTGTAAAAACATCTTCCACTACATCCAAAAAGTACAGTTTTGTACCTACCATAAATGTAGATGTTCGAAGATCCACATTGCTGCAGTCCTAACACTTGGGTAGTCCGCTGTCCCAGTCGGCCCGAATACCAAAGTATAAGGCTGACGTCGGTCAAGGCGCATTAGTCTGACGTCAGGACGTCAGGGTACAAATGCGCATGACCGACGTCATATCCTCAGTCTTTTCTTGCCCAAGATGTCAGAAGACCCTAAAAAGATAAGGCCAAAACCAAAAAACACCAAACACTCCTGTGCCAAATATATGTACAATATATACAAATTTACAAAAGTACAACCCCACCCACACAACCACCCCTAAACACAGAGGGGAAGGAGGGAGGGTAAATTGGACTGCAGCAATGTGGATCTTCGAACATCTACATTTATGGTAGGTACAAAACTGTACTATGTTCTTCATCTCACATTGCTGCAGTCCTAACACTTGGGTAGAATCCCAAAGCAGAGGTAAGGGAGGCTGGCAAATCATAAAGAAGCTGGAGCTGTCAACATGCCCTGCAAAATAGCCATGGCAAAACCAGCCCTAGATTTAGAGTAGAGAGGAAGGTGGTAATGCTTAGAGAAAGTATGCACTGAACTCCAAGTAGCTGCCTCCAAAATATCCTTAGTTGCCACCCCCCTTAGAAATGCTGTTGAAGTGGCAGTAGCCCTAGTGGAATGAGGCCTAATCCCAGCTGGAATCTCCTTGCCATGATGGGAATAACAAAATGCAATGCAAAACCCAATCCACTTAGAAATAGTTTGTTTTGACACAGGCTTGCCCTGAGAACTCAAAGCAAAAGAAACAAACAACTGCTGAGACTGCCTAAAATCCTTAGTCCTGCTTAAACAATAACGCAACTGTCTGTGTACATCTAAAGTGTGCAAAATCTTTTCCCCCTTATTTTGGGGATCTGCATAAAAAGTAGGCAAATGAATAGTTTGGTTTAAAGCCACACTAGAGACCACCTTAGGCATAAAGGAAGGATTAGTACGTAATGATACCCTATCCTTATGGAAAATCAAAAAAGGCTCAACCGCCATAAGGGCCTGCAATTCAGAAACACTTCTTGCAGAAGTAATGGCCAACAAAAAAGCAGTCTTCCATGACAAGTATTTCAATTCAGCAGTAGCCGGAGGCTCAAAAGGTTGTAGAGTAAGTTTCTCCAACACAAAATTGAGGTCCCAAGCAGGAGTAGGAGTTCTCATGGGGGTCTTATATTCTTTGCCCTCTAAGAAATTGCTTGAACAAAGGATGAGAAAACAATGGTGGGTCACAATCATAGTGAGCTGAAATTGCTGCAGCATGAATCTTAATGGAAGAGAAAGACAAACCTTTGTCCAATAACTCAGTAAGATATTGAAGAGCCACACTCAAATTAGGCTCAGAAACCTCCAAATCCTTTGCTGCACTCCAAAATAAAAATCTCTTCCATTTTTCATGCACACTTTCCTTGTACTAGGTCTTCTGGCTTCCATAATCACATTCAAAACTTGTTGAGGAAGTCGAGACCTGCTGTGTTTCAAAACAGAATATGCCAGGCTGTTAGATGAAGAGAGTGAAGCTTGACATTGAGTAGATGACCGTCCCTCTGAGACAATAGGTGTGGAATCAAAGGTAAAGGCCATGGAGGCTTCCTTACCAGACTCCTCAGTAATGGGTACCAGTGTTGCAGAGGCCAATCTGGAGCTATTAAAATCATCCTTGGCTTGTCTTGTCTGACCTTTAGGAGTACCTTTGGGAGGAGAGGCAGAGGTGGAAAGGCATACACATGAAGATTTTTCCAACTGAAAGAAAGAGCATCCACTTTCCAAGCTGTGTGATGAAACCTTTTCGTGCAAAACTTTGGCAGATGGTGGTTTAGTGGAGAAGCGAACAGATCTATGTCTGGAGTTCCCCATGTCACTGTCAATTTCCGAAATACATGAAGATCCAGTTTCCACTCGTGGGGATGCATGATTTGCCTGCTTAACACATCTGCTAAGGAGTTCTGTGCTCCCGGCAGAAACCTTGCCTGAAGATTTAGTTGCAAGCTGAGTGCAGTCTCCCACAAAATCATTGCTTGCCTGCATAGAGGATAAGAATGTGTTCCCCCTTGTTTGTTGATGTACCACATGACAGTTGTGTTGTCTGTTAGAATCAACACCTGCCCTGGAAGAAGTAACTCCTTGAAAGCCATTAATGCAAACTGGACTGCTAACATCTCCTTCATGTTGATATGTAGATGCTGTAGTCTGGCAGGCCACTTGTCTTGTATCCAGTTTCCATTCAGATGAGCTCCCCAAGCTATGTCTGAGGCATCTGTCGTTAGAATCTGACTCGCCTCTGGCCGAGTCACAGAGAGTCCCTTGTTTAGGTGACATTCCTGAGCCCACCACAAAAATTCCTTTTGAATGCAAGGTATTATTTGAATGAGTGTGTCCAAATCCTGGCAGTGCTGTGTCCATACATTTTTGAGATACCATTGCAGCTTCCTCATATGCAGTTTGGCATTGGGAAGCACCAGAATACAAGATGCCATGAACCCTAAGGCTTGAAGGACTGTCCTTGCAGTCAGCCCGGACTGAAGAGATAGTTGATGGAAGTAAAGGGAAAGATTCTTTTGTTTGTCCGGGGTTAAAAAGGCCATCTGGGTTGCTGTATTCAGTCTCACACCCAGAAAGCACATGTCTTGAGAGGGTACTAGACTGGACTTTATTTCGTTCACAGAATACCCCAGGCATCTTAGCACTGCTATCACATATTCCAAATGCTGTAAAAGGTCTTCCTTTTCTTGAGCCAGAATCAGGCAGTCGTCCAAGTAAGGATAGATTTGTATTCCTTGTAGCCTGAAGTAAGCTATCACTGGAGCCAGAACTTTTGTGAATACTCTGGGCGCAGTAGATAAGCCAAAGGGCAATGCAGAGAACTGATAATGGGAATTCCCAGCTCGAAAACGCAGATACTTCCTGCAACTTAGTCTGATAGGCACATGAAGGTAAGCCTCCTTGAGATCTAAAGTTACCATCCAGTGATCTTTTCCCAGCAGAGGTAAAAGCTGTTGTAACGTCAACATTTTGAACTTGGGAATGTCCAGATAAGTGCTGAGGATAGATAAACCCAAAATTGGTCTCCACGTGTTCCCCTTTTTTGGTACTAGGAACAGGCGAGAATAAAATCCTAGACCCCTTTCTGGCACAGGAACCGGCTGAATGGCCCCTATTTGGAGTAACAGAGAAATTTGCTTGTGAGCCTCTTTTCTTTGTAGAGGAGGAATGTCTGGCATGCCTTTGAAAGGAGGCAAGGTATGGAAATAAAACCTGTAACCGTGGTGAATGATATCCAATACCCATCTGTCTTGGGTAATTAAACTCCAATTTTCTTTGAAAAGTGCCAGCCTTCCTCCCAAAGGTGCTGCCAGACGAGAAGGCTCTGGCAGCTGAAAAGGCAGGTCATTGGGTCTGTTTACGAAAGGACTGACCCCTGCCCTCACCAGAAGACTGAGCAGGTGAACTCCCTGTTCTAGGCCTAAAAGAACCTTGAGCTCTGCCCCTACCACGTCTAGACCTACCCCTAGACTGGGAATCATAAGAAGGATATGTCCACCCCTTAGTAGGCCAATTTCTACTAAACTTCGGAGGCTGAACCTGCAAAAAATCTTTAACAGTCTGCATAGACTTAGCCTTGTCCTCCATTTTCTTTAAAACTGCTTCCACAGGTGAACCAAACACATCAGATTGTAACGGAGCATCTAAAATCCTTGTCTTAACATGCTCAGCTAAATTCTGATCCCTCAGCCAGGCGTGCCTGCGAAGAACAGAACCAGTGGCAGCCACCCTCGAAGAGGGCTGTACAGCATCAAAACCACATTGCAAAGAATGCTTACCCACCTGTTCAGAAACATGAACTAAATCCTGCAACTCTTTACACTCAATACCTTCCGCCAGAGCATCCACCTTAGACTTCAATTGTGAAAGGAGATAATTTTGGTATTTTAACATGTGGAACTGGCAATTCAAAGCCCTCATGGCTAAAGTGGAAGAAGTATACACCTTTCCCCATCTATCCAAAGCCCTTGCCTCTATCAGGAGGAACAGGATTTTTAACAACAGAAGCCTTAACACCTTTAGGCCCCTGAGAAACAGTTTCTGGGTCTGCCCTAGGACTCTTAAAAAGATACTTATGAGCTTCAGGCACCCTATAATACCTATCCGGTTTAACTGGGGCAGGAGGCAAAGAATCAGGGTTCAGGGAAGCCTCTGCAAAAACATCTTCCACCACATCCAGAACAGGAGGTATAGCCAAAGGCCTATGCTGGGGTAGAAACAAAAATTCCCTAAGCCTTTTCCTGGAATCAGAGAAATCTTGACCTTCCCATTTAAAATGCTCCCTCATGGAATGAAGAGTCTCTGAAAAGAAAAATCCTCAGGAGGAGAAGCAAGGGTAGAATCATCTACATCAGAATCAGAATAAGGAGGATACTCCTGTAAGTCTTCAGCCGAAGACTCAGAAGCCTCCGAACACTGTTCAAAACTCTCAAGCTCAGGTTCCACTCTAGGCCTCTTATCAGGAGGGGGCATAAAACCTCTAATCATAGTAATCAAATCTTCTGCCATTTTCAGCATATGTTTCTTAGGCAGAGACCCGGAAGAACTAGGAGAGAAACCCACTGAAGTTAAACCTGGCCTGCCTCTCGAAGAAGCCTTGTAAACAGAAGGGGAGGGCCTAACCACCTTAGGAAGGGAGGGGAGAACAGCTACCTGAGAAGCCCCTTCAGCCTGGCCTACCTCCTGAGAGGACACATCTTGTAACAGTAAAGTCTCTCCCTGAGACTCCAAAGAAACTTCTGGCAGAACCTCCGGCTCCACCGAGCCCTCTAAAGGACCGACGTCCGGGACAGACGGTTCTTCCAACCTAGGCTTTGCTGCTTTGTCCTTGCGCTTTTTAGACGAAGCGGGCCGGAGCATCCGACGGCATTTTATAATTACAACGCTTCCCAAAAACTAACCTGGCACAGTCTAATCTTCTCTTTATAGTGTGTTTGTTAAATCTAGCACAAGAGCGACATCCAACAACGTCGTGCTCAGGCCCTAAGCAAGGTATACACAAGGTATGGTAATCCCTATGAGGTATCTGTTTCCCACAAGAAATACAGTTATTCACTTTTTCTGACATCCGGTTAAATACTGAGGCAAGAAAAAACCAAAATATTCCCCAATGGGGTACTTAGCCAACTGATTCGGTCTGAAACTCCGACTTCAGAAAATTTCAGAACGCCAACCTGCACTCGCAATACTGCTTCTGCATCGGACCATGCGGCAAAAAAGACTGATATGACGTCGGTCATGCGCATTTGTACCCTGACGTCCTGACGTCAGACTAATGCGCCTTGACCGACGTCAGCCTTATACTTTGGTATTCGGGCCGACTGGGACAGCGGACTACCCAAGTGTTAGGACTGCAGCAATGTGAGATGAACATCAGGAGGTATAGCCAAAGGCCTATGCTGGGGTAAAAACAAAAATTCCCTAAGCCTTTTCCTGGAATCAGAGAAGTCCTGACCTTCCCACTTAAAATGCTCCCTCATGGAATGAAGAGTTTCTGAAAAAGAAAAAACCTCAGGAGGAGAAGCAGAAGGAGTAGAATCATCCACATCAGAATCAGAATAAGGAGAGTACTCCTGCAAGTCTTCAGCCTAAGACTCAAACATCTGAAGCCTGCTCAAAACCCCCCAGCTCAGGCTCCACCCTAGGTCTCTTATCAGGAGGGGGCATAGAACCCCTAATCAAAGTAATCAAATCTTCTGCCATTTTAAGCATATGCTTCTTGGGCACAGTTCCTGAAGAGCTAGGGGTAACACCAACTGAAGCTAAACCTGGCCTGCCCCTGGGAGAAGCCTTTGAAACAGAAGGAGAGGGCCTAGCCACCCTAGGAAGGAAGGGGAGTATAGTAACCTGAGAAGCCCCCTCAGCCTGACTTGCCTCCTGAGAGGCCAAATCTTGCAATAATAAAGTCTCACCCTGGGAACACAAAGAAACCTCCGGTGGAGCCACCGGCTCCACCGACACCTCTAAAGAACCGGCATCCGGTACCGACGGTTCTTCTAGCCTAGGCTTAACTGCTTTGTACTTGCGCTTCTTCGAAGAAGCGGGCGGAGCATCCGACGGCATTTTATAATTGCACCGCTTCCCAAAGACTAACCTTGCACAATCCAACCTTCTCTTTATAGTGCGTTTATTAAATCTAGCACAAGAGCGACAGCCAACAACGTCGTGCTCAGGCCCTAAGCAAGGAATACACAAGTATGATAATCTCTATGCGGTATCTGTTTCCCACAAGAAATGCAATTATTGACTTTTTCTGACATCCGGTAAATCACTGAGGCAAGAAAAAACTAAAATATTCCAACGGGTACTTAGCCAACTTTGAACTCTGTCTGAAACTTCGAAATCGAAAAATCTCAGAACGCCAACCGGCACTTGCAATGCTGCTTCTGCATCGGACCATGCAGCAAAAAAGACTGAGGATATGACGTCGGTCATGCGCATTTGTACCCTGACGTCCTGATGTCAGTCAAATGCGCCTTGACCGACGTCAGCCTTATACTTTGATATTCGGGCCGACCGAGGACAGCGGACTACCCAAGTGTAAGGACTGCAGCAATGTGAGATGAAGAACATCTGAGCTTGTAGACTGATAGGTTTTTCCAGCTGAAGGACAAAGCATCCACTTTCCAGGCTTGTTTATGGGTAGTCCTTGTGCAAAATTTGTCCAATTGGTAGTTCTGGCGGGAGGCAAACAGGTCTATATCTGGGCTCCCCCATTTGCTTGTCAACATATTGAAAATCCTTGGTTCCAGTTTCCACGAAGTTTCTGCTTAGTCCGTTTGCCAGTGTATTGAGCTTGTAGGTGCACTTGGTAGCTCAAGGCTGTGTTCCACAATGCCATGGCTACTCTGCAGAGGGGGTAAGAATGTGCACCCCTCCTACCATTATTTGTCCTGGAAGAATGTGGTCCTTGAAGGCTGTCGGAGCATTCTATACAGCTAACATTTCTTTTTGATTGACATGCAGATGAATTTGACTGGGTTACATTTGCCCTGAATGCACTTCCCTGCCAGGTGAGCCCCCCATGCATAGTCTGATGCATCTGTTAAGGTTTGGGCAGCAGGAGGTGGTGTGAAAGGTAGTCCCTTGTTTTGGTGGCAGGCCTCTGCCTACCAAAGGAACTCTAGGCGTAGGCAAGGTATGACAGGAATCTTGTTTCCAGGTCTTGAGAAAGTTGACACCGTAGGCTTTTCAGATACCACTGTAGTTTCCTCATATGCAGTCTTGCATATGGAATTAGAAGAATGCAAGAGGCCAACGACCCCAAGGCTTGCAGTACGTGCCTTGCAGATAGAACGGTTTTTGTGGCCACGAAGTAAACTGCCAAATGAATTTGTTTCTCTGGCGTAAGGTAAGCCACCTGGGAAGTTGTATTCAAGCTTGCTCCCAGGAATAATTTGTTGAAAGGGTACCAGGTGTTCTTTTAGTTTATGGTGTATCCAAGACAAGTTAGAACCTTTTTTACAAAGGCCAGATGATTCAAAAAGTAAGTCCTGGCTTTCTTCCTGAATTAGGCAATCATCCAGGTATGGGTATATCTGGATATTTCTTTGCCTGCAAAATGCAATAACTGGAACTAGGCACTTTGTGAATACCCTGGGCACAGTAGATAGGCCAAAAGGCAGTGCACAGAACTGATAGTGCGTGTAGCCTTCTTTGAAGTGTAGGTATCTTCTGCAAGATTCCCAGATTGGGACGTGCAGGTATGCTTTTAAATCTAGTGTTGTTAAGCAGGCACCTTTGCCAAGCATAGGAAGTAATTGATGAGTCAAGCACCTTGAATTTCGGAAGCTCCAAATAGGTGTTTAGGGTAGACAGGTCCAGGATAGGACGCCATGAATGGTCTTTTCTGGGTACCAGGAAAAGTCTAGTAGAAATCTTGTCCCTTTTCCTCTTCTGGTACCAGTTGAATAGCCCCCATGCATGAGAGAAAGTACTTGTTTTTGGGCCTCTACCCACTGATTTGGGGGTAGGTCCGGCCACCCGTTTGGTGTTGGCAACGTTTGGAAGTGGAATCTGTATCCCTGGGACACTATTTTAAACCCATTTGTCCTGGGTAATGAGTTCCTAATTCTTTGCATGAAGACCAATCTTTCCCCCAAAGGGGCAGTTGATGACTGCTTTGAAATTTTAAAAGGAAGTCACTGAGACAGTTTACCATAGGGGGTCTTATTCCCAGATTTGGAAATAGTCCCTCCACTGCTTAGTTCTGTGTGTCCCCTGGGACTGAAACCTGGGGTTTTTGCTGTGTCTGGGTTTGGCTTGAAAAGACCTGGAAGAGGCTGGAAAGGACCAATTCTTAGAGGGCCAGTGCCTACTAAATCTAGTAGGCTGAACTTGTAAAACATCTTTTAACAGTTTGCATGGATTTAGCTTTATCTTCCATCTTAAGAACTTCCTCAGCCTTGTTGCCAAACAGGCGGTCCTGCTTTAAAGGAGCATCCAACAATCTAGCTTTAACATGATCAGGCAAAGATTGCTCCTTGAGCCAAGCATGCCTTCTGAGCACAGATCCAATAGAAGCCCTGCACGAGGCCTCTAATTAAAACCACACTGCAAAGCATAGTTTCCAACTTGTTCAGCAGAAGGCATTAAATCCTGTAATTATTTTCCACACAGTCAGGAATCATTTTCTGTTTAAGCAGTCCAATAACATGTTGCTGATACTTTAACATATGAAACTGGTAGTTTAAAGCCCTAATGGCCAAGGTTGCAGAAGTGTAAACCTTGTTAACCCATCTATCCAGTGACCTGGAGTCTATCAGAAGGGGTAGGATTTTGAGCAGAAGCCTTAATGCCCTTGGGCCTCTGCGAAATAGTCTCTGGAGCTGCAATAGGATTTTTAAAAAGGAACTTGTGGGATTCAGGGACCCTGTAGTATCAGTCAGGTTTTCTGGGAGCAGGAGGCAGGGAAACAGGAGCCGAACTAGATTCAGAAAAAGCATAAACGAGGTCTAGTACAGGAGGAATAGCTAAAGGCCTATGCTGAGGTAGGAGAAGGAAATCCCTAAGCCTCTTTTTTTGAATCAGAAAAATCCTGGCTTTCCCCAGTGGAAATGCTCCTTTAGAGTATGTAAGGTTTCCCCAAAAGAAAAATCTTCATGAGGGGAAGCAGAGGGAATGGAGTCCTCTGCATCAGAATAGTCATAAGTAGATAGGGGCAAATCCAGATCAGAAGAATCAGAAAACACAGAATCCTGATCAGAAGATTCATAATTAACTTCAGTCCTAGGCCTCTTAGAAGGGGGAGGTTGGCTATCCCTGATTACAGTCATTAGATCAACCATTCTTGTTTTTTTAGGCAGAGAGCATGTGGCCTGGGCGTCATTTTTTAAGCATAGATCGAGATTTAGGCGCAAGTAAAGGAGGTGTTAGTTTAATATGAAAGTCCATAGGCCTGAATACACCCTCAGAAGCAGGTGCCTGCACAGCGGCTCCTGACCCATCCAAGGTAGAGACATCCACGGGTTACATAGTTGAAGCATCCCGCAGCATACCTGACACCGAATGGGTCTCAGTAGAGGTCTGTGAATCAGAAGTAGCAGGTACCGGGCTGCGAAAACACCTCACTCAGTACCGGTGAACTGGTGACTGGCTTAGAAGCATAGTCGGCAGTTTTGGACCTCTGTCTTAATCTGTTTTTTTTGGAATCTGGGTAGTCAGATGGCCAAGACGACATTTCGGGATAATCAAACAGAGAACCGAAATATTTAGAGGCGAAAATATACAGACAGCACAAAACAAGACAGCAAGGTCAGGGCCTAGGAAAGGAATACAATAAGAATGAAAATCTTTGAGGTATTTGCGTTCCACAAGTAATGCAATTATTAACTTTTACTGACATCGGTAAGGAGCAAGAAAAAAAATTTCCCCAACGGGGTACTTAGTTTTAGTTGAAAACCGGTTCTGAAACTCGAAAACGAAAATTTCAAGAGTCAGCCGACCGGCACTTGCGAACTGCTTCTGCTTTGGGCAAATAGTGTCGGCTGCATTGTTTTATAGCCCTGACGACCTGACATCATGGAAAAAGGGACAGCAACAGACGCAGGACCCAAGACGGTTAATCAGGCTGACAGAGCTACCTGCAAGCAGATAACCCAATTGTAATGACTGCAACAGTGAAACACGAAGAACATCCAGTATCATGGGAAAAATACATGTAAGATGAAACTTGAGGAAGTGGAACCACACCAGACGAGGCCAGAATAGAGCAATGGGTATTTATGGAACTCAAGTCTGAAGGCTTTCTGAAGTACTTTGGGGATTAAGGGAAGGGGGGGATAAGAAAGGGAGACCAGGGGCCAATAATATACAAGAGCATCCCTTGGGGTCTGTCCCTCTGGGGGAAAATCGGGGCAAAGCACCTGCTGCATCTGCTGTTCAACAGGGATGCAAAGACTAAAGCAAGGTTGGCCCCAACAGATGAAAATTGGAGATGCTACTGACAGATTGAGGGACCACTCCTGCAGAGTCAGGATAGATCTGCTGAGCTAGTCAGCCAAAAAGGTGGACTCAGTATGTGTGTTGCAAGGAGAAAGTGACTGGAAGAGAGCCCATTTCTACACTCATGGCCTCTGCACAACAGGTATTATCGTGTCCCCCTTTGTTTATATACCAGACCGACATGTCTGTATGGATAGTCACCTTTCCCAGAGAAGGCAATGCTGAAAGGCTTGCAACGAGAAGACTGCCCTCATCTGTAGGACGTTAATGTGCAATTTGGTCTGAGGGGAACCTTGCCTTGGACAGTCCTGCCCTGAAAATGACAACCCCACACACACACCAAGGGGAAGCTTTCGTGGTCACAGTGGACGAGGGAAGAGAAGATTGTCTGCCCCAAAGGAGATCTTCCGATGAAGCCACCACTGAAGGTGCCATCTGCAAATGGAGTCAACAGAATAAGCATGGACACTGGATGAGACAATAGACCACTGCACCACCAGCATCTTTTACCCTTACATTCCAACCTAACAGGGCTAGTCTGTAAAGGAGGTACATCCCGTTTCCCCTGGCTTGGTAATGTGCCACAACCATATTTGTCTGTAACCACTTAAGAGATCCTGTGGACCAAAGACGATTCATGGAGTTGACTGTCTTGATCAGGGCAAGCTTCAAGACATTCATGTGCTTGCATCTGTTCCTGTCCCATATCCCTTGCAATTTTAGCCTTCATGAAAACCTCCCTAAGAAAAGTCCAAAGCATCTATGGTAAGACTGCTTTGGAGCAAGGAGGGAGAAGAGAAATCCTGGATTTAAGGGCATTTGTCTCCATCAAATGATTACTTTTCTGACAAACCCCATCACTGAAAAGATAAAGGGCATTGATGCTGGAAGAGATTTCAGATGTCATTATCTTCTTAATATGGAGTCTTGCCAGGGGTATCTTAAGAATTAGAGGCTACGAGACCCAAAATCCTGGAGGTATTCCCCTCAGTTTCCAAAGCTTGAGTGGAAAATCTATACACAGATCTATTTCTTCAAGAAAAAAAGTTCTTTGAACAAAGACATTTCATAACAATCCTGTGCGGAGTCAAGACTTTTCAATCTTATAGGTTCATAGGTGTCTACTAGGTTAACCACAAGGGTGTTTTTAAGCCTAGCCATGCATCCCAAATCTCCAAGTTCTGATACCCTTGATAAGTGTAAGCATGGGCCTGGGAGATGCAACAGTTGCATAAACTCTTACCATAACCATAGATGTCCTCTTCCATGCTGCAGTATTCTGCGTGTGGGATTTCCCACCTCAGGTGGGCCGTATGTCTGCTCCTACACGAGCTTCAGCTTGGCTGTTGTAGTTGCATGGGACATGCGCAGGGCCATAAACTAGGGGCCTTAAATGTGACGTCTGCACACATCTCAGAACTTCAAAGCCCAGTAAGACAGTTCAAAACAGTAGCAAGTAATGTCAACCTAAGGATCAAAGTGCCAACTGGTGGCTGAATTGGCCATAGTGTAGGGTATAACCACCAGGTAACTTAAGGCAGGTCAATAGTGAGAATAGAAATGGGGGTTACTTGGGTGGGAAGGGATACTGCAACATGGAAGAAAAGGACATTACGGTTATGGTAAGATTTAACACAACTATTCTATGTTCTTCTATTCCTATGCTGCAGTATTCTTGGTCTGGGAGAGCACCACAGCTTAGATGGAAGGAAGGGAGGAGGAAGTAGCAGCTGATCCCACAAAGCCCTGCATAATTGCTTTGGCAAATCCTGCTCATGTTCTGGAAACAGTCTAGCTTGTAGTGTTTGGTGAAAGTGTGAACGGTGGACCACGTACCTGCTTCCAGGATGGATGCAGTGTCCAGGCCCTTAAGAAAAGGCTTTGGAAGCTGCCACTGCCCTGGTAGAGTGGGCCTTAACTCCTTGTGGAAGTTTATTGCCATGGTGTGAGTAACATAGGCAAATAGTTTTCCTTAGCCAACACGAGATAGTTTGGAGACTGCCTTGCCCAGGGCCCTGGGATGGAAGGAAAGAAAAAGCTGATAGGATTTTCTTATGGAAATGGTTTTGTCTAGTTAAAACCTTGGCTGTGTACATCCAGGGAGTAGATTAACCTCACTTTCATTGGTGGGAGAGAAGGTAAATGAACAGATTGGTGTAAGGACAGATCGTTGACTAACTTGGGTATAAAGGAAGGGTTGGTCAGTAAGGTTACCCTATACTTGTGGAAGGTGGTGTATGGAGGGCAAGCCATTAGGGCCTGCAACTGACACTCCTGGCTGAAGTTATAGCCACTAGTAGCACAGTCTTCCATGTGCACATTTGCAGAGTAGCAGTACTAGCAGATTCAAATGGAGACTGCACATGTTTTTCCAGGTCCCAGGGTGGAAGGATAGGTTTTCTTGGTGGTCTGATGTGCAAGACCCCTTTTAAGAATAGCTTGGCATACAGCCTGGCTATAAGGGGAGATTTTAGTGGCAGGCTGAAATCACTGAAAGGTGGACTTTCACTGAAGAGTAAGAAAGTCGCATCTTAAGGAGTTGACAGAGGCAAGAACTAGTGGTGGATCTGCAAGGCATGGATTCCTGCCCTTGCCCAGACACCACTTGGAAAATCTCATTTTGATAAGCAAGACTTCCTTGTAGGTTTTCTGGCCTCCCTCAAGACTGAAAAGCACATCCTCTGAGTAGTGGCGGCTGAAGGGAATTAAAAGTTTCACCCACAGTGTCATGCCAACATCTGCAAGTGTGGATGAATGAGGGTTCCTTTTTGCTGTGTCAAGGTCCACCTTGTGAGGTAACTTGCGGTGATTCCCCTTGGCTAGAGAGAAGTAGGGGGAACCTGAGCTGCCTTGGCCAATAGGGAGTCTAGCAAAATTTTTGGTTAGTCTCTCCTGACCTTCAGGAGTACTTTTTGAATTAGTGGGAAGGGAGGAAAGACACAGAAACCACCCCTTCCATGAAATGCTGAATACGTCTATCCTCCATTCTCGTTGGAGAGTGGACCATGGTGCAGGTGGGCTGCAGTTGCCTGTTCTAGGAGGCAAACAAATCTACTTGGTATGCCCCACCAGTGGACAATTTCTAGAAAGACACTCCTGGCCACCTTCCATTTGAGATTCGGACAGGATGTTCTGTGGAAATCTGCTTGCTTGTCCTGTGAGGGGATGTATGATGCCTGCAGGAACAAGTTGTGCTGAGAGGCTAGGTCCCAGATTAGGAAGGTTATTCTGCAAAGGAGGTAGGCTTTTGTCGAGGTACCACAACTGTTTTAATCTGTTAGGATTAGGAGAGCACCTGGCTGTAAAAAGAAGAAAGGCTTTCAATGCCAGTAGAACAGATGGCATTTCCCCTCAGCTTGATACGGTTGTTAGGTTGATACGTTTGTTCCTGATGGAAGGGTGTCCCTTAGCTTGGGCCCTGTAGCTCCCCATCCCAGGTCTGATGCATCTCCATGCATGAACTAGTTTGGGGTGGGTAACTGCAGTGGAAGCCCTGGGTTCAGCTGAACTTGCTGAATCTATCATTTTAGTTCTGATTTTAGACCGGGCTAGAGGGCAATTTCTTGCTCTAAAGGCTGTTGGTGTTGTGACCATACAATTTTAAATATCACTGCAGCTTTAACACGTGCATTCTGGCTAGTGGTAGCATGGGAATAGTGGCTGCCATTAGACCCAAGATTTGTAGGAATTGCCTTGCAGTTACCTGCTGGGTCTGCAAAAGGAATTTGAATTGTGTGGACAGTGAACGGACTTTGTCCTGAGGAAGAAAAACTTTCATGTTTGTCCTGGGGTCAAGGATGATTTTGGGATGTTGAGGGTAAACCCCAGTCTTTGAAGCAGGGAAAATTGCAAACTGTAAATGGTTTTGCAGTGTTTCCTTGTATTCTACTACAATGACGTCGTCCAAATAAGGGTAAATTTGAATCCCTTGCATTCTGCAAAAGGCTATGGCAGGTGCGGAACATTTTTTAACACACTGGGAGCAGTGGACAAACCAAAAGGCAATGCTGTAAATTGAAAGTGAGGAAGGTCCAGAAAAACATAAGAATCTGAGAGACTGCTGTATTGGGATCTGCAGATAGGCTTCTTTTAGGTAGAGTGGCCACGAAAGCCTTGTCTATTAAGAGGGAGTAAAGATTGTAGAGACAGCATTATGAAGGTGGGAACCTTTAGGAATAGGTTTAGAAAAGAAAAGGTCTACAATAGGACTTCATTGTCCATATTTTTTGGGGACCAGAAACAGTACAGTAGAAGCCTTTTCCTTCCTGCCCAGTGGGGACAGGCTCTATAGTTCCCAGGTTCAGGTGGTCTTGAAAATCTGAGGGAAGAGGTGTATCTGATTTCTTGAGGGGAAGGGTAGGCCCCCTTTGGGGTCCTCTCTCCACGAAAGGAAGTATCCTTTTTGAACTACAGTAAGAAACCATTTGTCTGTGGTGATGGCTTTCCAAAAGGGGAGGCAGTGGGAGAGGCAGGCAGACAAAGGAAGGTGCGCAAGGCAGTCACGCATATTTGGGTCTTCCTCTGTCTTGAATGGGCTGTCTAGTGGGAATGGGCTGTCTAGTGGGAGGCTAACAGACAGCTGGCCTGGACGAAGCTTGCCTTCTGGCCCCTCTTCTGTGCCTGGAAGAGGAAGGACAGTTTTTGCAGGGTAATTTCTATAACATTTAGTAAGAGGCGACAAGGTGCTTGATATCTTGCAATTTCTTACTCTCTTCTTGTAGGTTTTTAAAAATGTCTGCTGACTTGTTTTCCAAACTGGTTATGGTCTAGAGGAGAATCTAAGATTTTAGACTTGGTCCCCTGGAAAGTGTAAGCATAGCTAGGAATACCTCCGAAGTACAAAAGCAGAGGCTGCAGACACTGCAGAAGCCTCCACACCACCATAATTACATCTAATGGAATGTCCGATTACATGGGCAGCTGGAGACTGTTTAGATGCTGTATCAGATTTAGTGGGGCAGTCTGGAGTAGCAGCCAATAGAGGCTTCGGAGACGAGGTCCAGAGCATACTTGGTCACATGTTTGATAGTGGATGTCTCTGAAATCCAGCATGGAAGATGTGTAAACCTTCCCAATTCTATCCACAGTTTCTGTCCTTGTGAGTATGCAAGAGAGCAGACGGCATCAGTCTAGTTTGTCTGGTGATACTGCAATCACAGCAGGATCACCCAGGGGTGGTGTGGCTAGGAATTTGTTCATAAGGCACTCTAGAAGCAGTCCAACCTCTTAGGGGCAGGAAGTTGAGAGTCTGGGGTCTTACAGAGGAAAAGGCATCTAGGTAAGTAGGAATGATGGGGGTATGGCAGAAGAGGAAGGAGACTCCACCTGCAGTAACACAAAATATCAGAGTTGGACACTTGTGAGGTGGTGCACTTGAAGTAGGCCATTTTTGTAATGCTGTCTCCAAATGTGATATCCTCTAAAGGAGTATCCCCTTAGATGGATTCACCTGGGTAGTAGTATTCCTGAGAGGCATAAGAGATGGAGTCAGCTGAAGCCTCTTACTCTTCTTCCCAGTCTTGAGTAGGATGAGAAGAAAGATGTTAGAGGCAGGCAAAGAGCAGAGTAGAGGAAAGGTAGCTGGAGAAGAGGCTGTGGGCCTAAGGGACATGAAAGCATGCATCAAAGAGAAAGGACTGCCAGTCAGGTAGGCCTTCAGAGGTTGCGGCCAGATGTTTAGTTTCTTAATGGAGTGGCCTTAGGCGAAGGCCTGTAATCCTGTCTAGCAGTGTCAACAGGGATTCAGTCGGAGGCCTGTGCCTGGTTCCCCCGACAGTGGTTGTAGCAGATGTCAGAGTAAGCTCAGTGCCTGCCAACTGAGAAGCAGCTTCCATAAAGGTCCGGTCGCTGAAATAGACTGATCTAACAGACATCCCTCAACTAAATCAGCAGCTGGCAGGGTGTCCAAAAGCAGAGGCAGTGGAAGTGGGCCTTGGAATCTTGGCCTTCTTCCGCGGAGGTAGTCAGAACTTCCGATATGGGATCCATCCTTAGCACTAGCTTAAGTCGCTGGTTTTTACAGTTATAGATTGAGGGCACTGTCCCAATGTAACCCCTCCAAGTACACGGCTCAAAAATGGTTCAAGTCAGTCCAAAACAAGCTAGCACAACATGGTTGAGAAACAGTATTTTAATCCATGTAATGTCAAAAAACAGATCGGTTTCGGCAATAACAATGCCTTCCTCAATGTAGAGAGATTTCACAAGAAGCCATATTTATTACAAGATGGGAGAAGCAACTCAAATGGACTGGCTGGTCATAATGGTTCCCCAACTAGGTGGGAAACAAGCCACCCTAGCCCAATTATCCATCTTTTTTCTTTGACTCAATACAGTATGCCAGCCAACCTGGTTTCCTTCATCATCCTGTATACTGTCAATAACTGTAAACCTAAAGGTTGCAGTGGGATGTATTAATACACGTTTATAAATAGCATTCCTCATTCATTACTCATTCTTTTATGCTTGATGTCACTCAAATGTTGCCCAATGCAATGTGTAAAGTACAGTTTTGTACCTACCATAAATGTAGATGTCCGATAGGTATGCATCTGCAGTCCTAACATATGGGTTGTCCTGCCTCAGGCAGCCCTTCGGTCGGCTGGATTCCAAAGTCTGGGTCTGGCCCCGGCTGATGTCGCACTTCACCCGACGTCATAGCTGCTGGGGTATAAAGGCATCAGCCGATGCCATTTTCCTCAGTGTTTCTTGCCCCAGATGCCAGGTGCCCTCTAGGAAGGCTAAATTTGGATAAATGCAAATAATTCCAAAACAGAGGGGTAAGAACCCTAAGAATACCACAGAGGGGAAAGAGGGTGGGTAATCCTGACTGCAGATGCATACCTATCGGACATCTACATTTATGGTAGGTACAAAACTGTACTATGTCCTTCAAGGATGCATCTGCAGTCCTAACATATGGGTAGAATACCATAGCCAAACTGGGGGAGGAGGCACTAAGATAAAGATGGTGTAGTCAAGATCCCTTGCAACACAGCAGTTGCAAAACCTGCTCGGGATCTGGAGTATAAGGGAAGGTTATAATGCTTGGCAAATGTATGCACGGAGCTCCAAGTAGCAGCTTCTAAAATGTCTTTGGTAGCCACTCCTCGTAGGAAAGCTGTAGTGGTGGCTGTAGCTCTTGTGGAATGAGGTCTGATATTTTCAGGAGTTGTCTTTCCATGAAAAGAGTAGCAAAATCGTATGCAATTTCCTATCCATTTTGAGATTGTCTGTTTTGAAATTGCTTTTCCTTGCATTCCTGTTGCATATGCTACCAGAAGCTGGTCAGTTTTTCTGTTGGTCTTAGTTCTGTCCAGGTAGTAGCGTAATTGTCTGTGCACATCCAAGGTATGTAGCAGTCTTTCCCCCCTGTTCTGTGGGTTGGGGAAGAATGTAGGTAAATGAATCGCTTGGTTCAATGATACTCTGGAGACCACTTTTGGCATACAGGTAGGGTTGGTTCTCAGAGACACTCTATCCTGATGGAAGATAAGAAAGGGCTGCACTGCCATTAATGCCTGTAATTCAGATACCCTTCTTGCTGAAGTGATTGCTAGCAGGAAAGCAGTTTTCCAAGACAAGAACTGTAAATCTGCTGTTGCTGCTGGTTCAAAAGGGGGAAGTGTTAACTTTTACAGCACAAAGTTGAGATCCCATGTAGGTAAAGGTGGTTTCCTTGGAGGCTTTACGTTTTTGATTCCTCTCAAGAACTGTCTGAGTAGAGGATGAGAGAAGACAGGAGGGTCCATGTTGTATTCTGCTGAGATTGCTGATGCATGAATTTTAATGGAGTAGGACAGGCCATTGTGGAACAGTTCTGCTAAGTATTCCAGGATGTGTGCTATGTTTGCCAATGAGACATTTTCACCCTTTGCTGCACTCCAAATGAGGTATCTTTTCCATTTGGCTGAATAAGTTTTCCTTGTGGAGGGTCTGCGAGCCTCCAGGATAATGTCCTTAACCCTCTGAGATAAATCTGGGCTGTTTTGTCTTATGCAGTATTCCAAGCAGCTAGCTGCAGTTTTCAAGTTTAGATGTAGGATCTTGTAGTTGTTCTGTGTTAGAAGCAAGGGACATAGAGGTAGAGGCCATGCGTGTGTCCGAGACATGCTTCTCAGTAGTGGGTACCAATGTTGCCTCGGCCAGTCTGGAGCTATCAGGATTACCCTTGGTTGATCCTCTTTGATCTTCAGTAGAACTTTGTAAATCAAAGGAAGAGGTGGGAATGCATATGCTGTCAGGTTTTTCCAGCTGAAGGAAAGGGAGTCCACCCTCCAAGCAAGTGGGTAGTATGCTCTTGTGCAGAATTTCTTCAATTGGTGGTTGTGTGGGGAGGCGAACAGGTCTATCTCTGGTAGTCCCCATTTCTTTGTTATGGCTTTGAAGATATCTGGATGCAGCATCCATTCGCGAGCATCCGTGGTAGTTCTGCTTAAGGTGTCTGCTAGTGAATTTTCTTTTCCTGGTACAAATCTGGCTTGAAGTTGAATGTTGAGATTCAAGGCCACATTCCACAGGTCCATTGCCATCCGGCATAGAGGATATGAGTGTGTACCTCCCTGTTTGTTGATGTACCACATGACTGTGGTATTGTCCGTCCTTATCAGCAATTGTCCTTGTTGAAGGAATGGTCGGAATGCCTGGATTGTATGTTTCACTGCCAGCATCTCCTTTAGATTTATGTGCAGGTTCAGTTGGTCTTGGGTCCATAAGCCTTGTATGCACTTGTCCACCATGTGTGCCCCCCAGCCTAGGTCTGAAGTGCCAGTGGTGATGGTCTGGATTGGATGAGGTTTGTGGAAAGGCAGTCCTCTGTTCAACTGACAGGCCTGAGCCCACCACTGGAATTCTTGCTTCAGGCATGGAATTATTGGAATCTGGGCTTCTAGACTGTGCTTGTGTTGAGACCATACATTCCTTAGGTACCATTGCAACTTTCTCATATGCAGCCTGGCATGCATAATCAATATTATGCAGGATGCCATGTAACCCAGGGCTTGCAGGACCTTCCTTGCAGTAAGCTGAGTTTGTGTTGTTAATGTCATGAAATATACTGGTAGTTGCTTTTGTTTTTCTTCTGTGAGAAAAGCCATCTGAGTTGATGTATCCAGTTCTGCACCCAAGAATGTTATCCTTTGGGATGGTACAAGTCTTGTATTTTGCAAATTGACTGTGTATCCCAAGGCTTGCAACAGTTGTATGACCTTTTCCAAATCTTTTGTTAATTTTGCCTTGTTGTCCGCCTGTATTAGGCAGTCGTCCAGGTATGGGTAAATTTGAATTCCCTGAAGCCTGCAATGAGCAATTACTGATGCCAGGCATTTCGTGAATTCTCTGGGCGCAGTAGATAAGCCAAAGGGCAATGCTGAGAATTGATAATGCTCTGATCCTGCAAGAAATCTGAGGTGTCTTCTGCAATCTGGTCGTATAGGGACGTGCAGGTATGCCTCCTTGAGATCTAGAGTCACCAGCCAAGACTCCTTGCCCAGCATGGGAAGAAGTTGCTGGAGAGTCAGCATTTTGAATTTTGGAACAATGAGGTACATGTTCAGAGCGGACAAGTCGAGAATAGGTCTCCATTGATTTTCTTTTCTTGGTACAAGGAAAAGCCTGGAGTAAAATCCTTGGCCTTGCTCCATAGGCGGTACCTTTTCTATGGCTCTCATCCTTAGTAAGTTGTTGATTTGTCTTAGAGCGTCCATTTTTTGGCTTGGTGGAAGGTTTGGCATTCCTCTCTTTTTTGGTAGAGTGTGGAAGTGAAACTTGTAGCCTTTGTCTATTGTTTGTAAAGTCCACTTGTCTCCTGTAATGTAATGCCAGTTGTGGGAGAATAAAGCTAGTTTTCCGCCCAAGGGTGCTTCCAGTTGTTCCCTGGTAGGCGGAATCAGAGCCAAGTCATTGTGTCTGTCCAGTGGAAGTGGTTGTAGCTGAATCTGTGGCAGTACTTCTCTGGTTGGTAGGTTGCCACTGACGTCCCCTGTAGGCACCCCTGGATTGACCTCTGCCTCTCTGTGCTCTGGAGGTGTCTGGAAAGGACCAATTCTTCGAAGGCCAATTTCTGCTAAACCTCGGAGGTTGGACCTGTAAGAAATCCTTGACTGTTTGGACAGATTTTGCTTTTTCCTCCACCTTCTTTAGAACCTCCTGTGCAGGGGAGCCAAACAAACTTTGTTTCTCCATAGGAGCATCTAGGAGTTTTGACTTAACATGGTCTGGTAAGGATTGTTCTTTTAACCAGGCATGCCTTCGAATCATTGTTCCAGTCATAGCTGATCTAAAGGAAGCCTCCAGTGCATCATAGCCACATTTTAAGAAATGGTTACTGACCTGCTGAGAGTTATGTACCAAATCCTGAAGGGATTTGCGGTCTATAGGTTCAGGGGAGGACAGTTTTTTTTTATTTAGCTGGTCTAACAAAAACTCCTGGTACTGAATCATGTGAAATTGACAGTTTAAGGCCCTGGCCGAAAGAGTAGCAGAAGTACAAACCTTTTTACCCCATCTCTCTAATGCTCTAGATTCCCTTTCAGAGGGGAGAGGATTTTTGGCAGAGGCAGCTGCCTCAGCCTTAGGGCCCTGTGAAATGGTTTCAGGATCTGCCACAGGAGCCTTATACAAATGGTAGTGTGTGTCCGGGACCCTGTAATATCTGTCAGGCGGAGAATCAGGGGCAGTACAGGCATCATTATATGCATCATCAACAATGGTTAGTACTGGAGGAATGCCTAAAGGCCTATGCTGTGGTAAGTGTAAGAAAGTCCTTAGCCTTTTCCTTGAATCTGAAAAATCCTGGCCCTGCCATTGAAAGTGTTCCCTCATAGCATGTAAGGTTTCCCCAAAAGAAAATTCTTCAGGAGGAGAGGCAGAAGGAATGGAGTCTTCTGCATCAGAATCCTCATAAGGAGAATATGGGCCTTCCTGAGGGTCTGAGATATCCGAGTCATCCGAGGAATAGTCCGTGGAAACAGGTTCCGGGGGTTCAGTCCTAGGCCTCTTCTCTGGAGGGGGTAGAGAGGCCCCGTCTGGGTGAGGTTGGGATCCCCTGATAAAGGAAAGGAGATCCTCAGCCAGGCTGAGCATTTGAGAACTAGAGGTAGGCCTGTGTGAGGGAATTTTAGCAGGTAAGGCCTCAGAAGATTTAGCTGCTTTAGCCCTGGCAAAAGCCTTGATAGACATAGATGCAGGGGGTCTAGCAGCCCCACGTGCAGGGGTAGATATGTCTAAAGGAATAGTATCTGACAAATCCTGGGTGCTTGCTTCTGTAGGAGCAATTTCTGTAGCCGATTCAACTATGCTCTGTGCAGCCTCTGCTACCGGAGGCCTGCTTTCGGCCGAAGGAAGAACCGAGGACTCTGTTTCAGCTGAAACAAAGACACTCACGGTTGGCCTAACCGTGGTTTCAGCCGAAACCGCGGACCGCGAGTGTCGGTCCTTTTCCTTGCGTTTTTTAGCTAATTGTGCTGTCGGAGTCTCAGACGGCATTTTGTAAGCAAAAGCAGGACCAAAAAACTCCTCTGCAAACTCCGACCGTCTAAGTGTCCGTCAGTTGGAAGCAGCACAGGCTAAACAAGCTGATACGTCGTAGTCCGGGCCTAAACAAGGAAGGCAGTAAGAGTGGAAATCCTTATGAGGTATTTGTTTCCCACAAGTTAAACAATTTACTTTGTCTGACATCGGCTGAGGCAAGAAAGAGTCCCCAACGGGGTACTTAGCTTTTTAGAAGTCTTCGGTAGTAGAAATCTCTGGATCTGACCGACCGGCACTTGCGAACAGCTTCTGCTTCGGGCACCGCGCGGCAAGAAAGACAGAGGAAAATGGTGTCGGCTGATGCCTTTATACCCCAGCAGCTATGACGTCAGGTGAAGTGCGACATCAGCCGAGGCCAGACCCAGACTTTGGAATCCGGCCGACCGAAGGGCTGCCTGAGGCAGGACAACCCATATGTTAGGACTGCAGATGCATCCTTGAAGGACATCTGGTCTGGACGTCTGATCAAGATAGAATGGGTAGTAGAGGAGCCTACTCATGTCAGGCAATCAGAACAATTTGCGAAGAATCTGATGTAAAAAAGCCTGCCAGTATTTCAGCTAAATTGTTTTTTTTTCTATTCTGGCACAATGAACACAACGTCCACACGGAAAACATATAAAAAGAAATTCCCGTTACACTAGACTGATAAAACATATTAGAATCACACGTACCAGGTTTGTAATGATTGAAATGGGACCCTAATGCTTTGCCCCTTCTATATCCAAAAAGACATCTATCTTGGAGCATATAAGCCAGTCATCGGACATCAAAATATTCCAATTATGTTGAACTACATGCGTACACATGGTTATTCCATCCACACGTCATCAACCTGATAGGTGATGAAATCTGGGTGTTCTTGTCCTCATGTCAAAAGATCTTTCCAGTCTAGAGATCCCCCCACCACACCATGATAACCGTACCTGGCTGGTACAAATGGGTTTTAAATTTCAACCATAACCTGCCTGCAATATTCAAATTTGTTAAAATCAGATGCGCTTAATTCCAAGCAAATATGACTTATTTACATTACGTATAATATGGGGTGGATGAGGACTGGAAGCTTGTAACAAATTATATTGAAAGTATTTATGGAATACCTGAGTATCCAAGGCATCAGTATTCCTTGCAATACAAGGAGCTAGAAAGGTAATTTGATTCCAATCAGTTGCATGCAAACTGGATACCCCACTTATTACTGTTAATGTAGTCCATAAACTCCTTTAAAATGAGCAACATCCGCTTTCCAAACTAACCAACAGTCCAAATGACACCAGATATCCATCTCAGATAGTTATAAACTGTGGATCGGATCAGATTAGTTGTTCCACTAGGTATGCCATAAATAAATCTGCATACACTGGAGCAAATGAAGCCCTCATAACCGTCCAACAAGCCTGCCAGAAACAGTTGTCTTTATAAGACATTTTTAGTTAGCACATGCTCTGTTAATCTAAGTACTGAAACAATGAGTACAGTTCAGAAATGGTCAACCAACGTTCAATGGCATGAAGCCCAGCCCAATGAGGTCTCCCCCTCTGTCCCTCTCCCCCTCTGTCATATATATGTATATATGTGTGTGTATATATATGTATATGTGTGTGTATATATGTATATATATGTGTGTATATATATGTATATATACACAC
>NC_056743.1:1441618379-1441680666 GCF_019279795.1 Protopterus annectens | reverse complement strand
ATTCCTGTTGCTGGATGGGGGTCCTTGGGGCGCCCCTTCCAATGAGACATTTTCCCTTTGCTGCACTCCAAACGAGGTATCTTTTCCACTTGGCTGAATAAGTCTTCCTTGTGGAGGGTCTGCGTGCCTCCAGGATAATGTCCTTAACCCTCCGAGATAAACCTGGGTTATTTTGTTTTATGCAATATTCCAAGCAGCTAGCTGCAGTGTTTTCAAGTTTGGATGTAGGATCTTGTAGTTGTCCTGTGTTAGTAGTAAGGGACAGAGGTAGAGGCCATGCGTGTGTCCGAGACATGCTTCTCAGTAGCGGGTACCAATGTTGCCTCAGCCAGTCTGGAGCTATCAGAATTACCCTTGGCTGATCCTCTCTGATCTTCAGTAGAACTTTGTACATCAAGGGAAGAGGTGGAAATGCATATGCTGTCAGGTTTTTCCAGCTGAAGGAAAGGGAGTCCACCCTCCAAGCAAGTGGGTGGTATGCTCGTGCAGAATTTCTTCAATTGGTGATTGTGTGGGGAGGCAAACAGGTATATCTGTGGTAGTCCCCATTTCTTTGTTATTGCTTTGAAGATATCTGGATGCAGCATCCATTCGTGAGCATCCGTGGTGGTTCTGCTTAAGGTGTCTGCTAGAAAATTTTCTTTTCCTGGTACAAATCTGGCCTGAAGTTGAATGTTGAGATTCAGGACCACATTCCACAGGTCCATTGCCATCCGGCATAGAGGATATGAATGTGTACCTCCCTGTTTGTTGATGTACCACATGACTGTGGTATTGTCCGTCCTTAGCAGATGACCCTGTTGAAAGAGTGGTCTGAATGCCTGGATGGCATGTTTCACTGCCAGCATCTCCTTTAGATTTGTGTAGATTCAGCTGGTCTTGGGTCCATAGGCCTTGTATACACTTGTCCACCATGTGTGCCCCCCATCCTAGGTCTGAGGCGTCCGCGGTGATGGTCTGGCTTGGATGAGGTTTGTGGAAAGGCAAGCCTCTGTTCAACTGACAGGCCTAAGCCCACCACAGGAATTCTTGTTTCAGGCATGGAATTATTGGAATCTGGGCTTCTAGGCTGTGCTTGTGTTGAGACCATACATTCCTTAGGTACCATTGTAGCTTTCTCGTATGCAGCCTGGCATGCGGAACCAATATTATGCAGGATGCCATGTAGCCCAGGGCTTGCAGGACTTTCCTTGCAGTAAGCTGAGTTTGTGTTGTTAATGTCCTGAAGTAGACTGGTAGTTGCTTTTGTTTTTCTTCTGTGAGAAAAGCCATCTGAGTTGATGTATCTAGTTCTGCACCCAAGAATGTTATCCTTTGGAATGGTACTAGTCTTGACTTTTGCATGTTGACTGTGTATCCCAAGGCCTGCAACAGTTGTATGACATTTTCCAAATCTTTTGTTAATTTTGCCTTGTTGTCCGCTTGTATTAGGCAGTCGACCAGGTATGGGTAAATTTGAATTCCCTGAAGTCTGCAATGAGCAATTACTGATGCCAGGCATTTCGTGAATACTCTGGGCGCAGTAGATAAGCCAAAAGGCAATGCTGAAAATTGATAATGCTCTGATCCTGCAAGAAATCTGAGGTATCTTCTGCAATCTGGTCGTATAGGGACGTGCAGGTATGCCTCCTTGAGATCTAGAGTCACCAGCCAAGACTCCTTGCCCAGCATGGGAAGAAGCTGCTGGAGGGTCAGCATTTTGAATTTTGGAACAATGAGTTATGTGTTCAGTGCGGACAAGTCTAGAATAGGTCTCCATTGCTTTTCTTTTCTTGGTACAAGGAAAAGCCTTGAGTAAAATCCTTGGCCTTCTTCCATAGGTGATAACTGTTCTATAGCTCTCACCCTTCGTAAGTTGTTGATTTGTCTTAGAGCATCTTTTTTGGCTTGGTGGTAGGTTTGGCATTCCTCTCTTTTGGTAGTGTGTGGAAGTGAAACCTGTAGCCCTTGTGCATTGTTTGTAAAGTCCATTTGTCTCCTGTAATGTAATGCCAGTTGTCGGAGAATAAGGCTAGTTTTCCGCCCAAGGGTGCTTCCAGTTGTTCCCTGGTAGGCGGAACTAGAGCTAAGTCATTGTGTCTGCCCTGTGGAAGTGGTTGTAGTTGATTCTGTGGCAGTACTTCTCTGGTTGGTAGGTTGCCACTGACGTCCCCTGTAGGCACCCCTAGATTGACCTCTGCCTCTTGGGCGTCTTTCTGCCTCTCTGCGCTCTGGAGAGGTCTGGAAAGGACCAATTCTTCGAAGGCCAATTTCTGCTAAACCTCGGAGGTTGGACCTGTAAAAAATCCTTGACTGTTTGGACAGATTTTGCTTTTTCTTCCACCTTCTTTAGTACCTCCTGTGCAGGGGAGCCAAACAAACTGTTTCGCCATGGGAGCATCTAGGAGTTTTGACTTAACATGATCTGGTAAGGATTGTTCTTTTAACCAGGCATGCCTTCAAATCACTGTTGCAGTCATAGCTGATCTAAAGGAAGCCTCCAGTGCATCATAGCCACATTTTAAGAAATGGTTACTGACCTGCTGAGAGTTATGTACCAAATCCTGAAAGGACTTGCGGTCTAAAGGTTCAGGAGAAGACAGTTTTTTTTATTTAGCTGGTCTAACAAAAATTCCTGGTACTGAATCATGTGAAATTGACAGTTCAAGGCCCTGGCCGAAAGAGTAGCAGAAGTATAAACCTTTTTACCCCATCTCTCTAATGCTCTAGATTCCCTTTCAGAGGGGAGAGGGTTCTTGGCAGAGGCAGCTGCCACACCTTTAGGGCCCTGTGAAATAGTTTCAGGGTCTGCAACAGGAGCCTTATACAAATGGTAGTGTGTGTCCGGGACCCTGTAATATCTGTCTGGCTTGGCAGGGGCCGGAGGAAGAGAATCAGGAGCAGTACAGGCATTATATGCATCATCAACAACTGTTAGTACTGGCGGAATGGCTAAAGGCCTATGCTGTGGTAAGTGTAAAAAGACCCTTAGCCTTTTCCTTGAATCTGAAAAATCCTGGCCCTGCCATTGGAAGTGTTCCCTCATAGCATGCAAGGTTTCCCCAAAGGAAAATTCAGGAGGAGAAGTAGAAGGAAGAGAGTCTTCTGCATCAGAATACTCGTAAGGAGAATATGGGCCTTCGTGAGGGTCTGAAATGTCCGAGTCATCCGAATAATCATCTGTAGAGACAGGTTCCGAGGGTTCAGTCCTAGGCCTCTTGTCTGGAAGGGGCTGAGAGGCCCTGTCTGGGTGAGGTTGGGATCCTCTGATCAAAGAAATGAGATCCTCAGCCAGGCTGAGTATTTGGGAACTAGAGGTAGGCCTATGTGAAGGAGTTTTGGCAGGCAAGGCCTTTGAAGATTTAGCTGCTTTAGCCCTGGCAAAAGCCTCGATAGACATGGAAGCAGGGGGTCTAGCAGCCCCACGTGCAGGGGTAGATATGTCTAAAGGAATAGTGTCCGACAAATCCTGGATGCCTGCTTCTGTAGCAGTAAATTCAGTAGCAGATTCAGCCATGCTCTGTGAGGCCTCGGCTATCGGAGGCATGCTTTCGGCCGAAGGAAGAACCGGGGGCTCGGTTTCAGCCAAAACCGAGACTTTCGCGGTTGGCCTAACCGTGGTTTCAGCCGAAACCGCGGGCCGCGAATGTCGGTCCTTTTCCTTGCGCTTTTTAGCTAATTGAGTAGTCGGAGTCTCCGACGGCATTTTGTATGCAAAAGCGGGACCAAAAAACTCCTCTGCAAACTCCGACCGACGTCTAAGTGTCGGTCGGTTGAAGGAAGCACAGGCTAGACAAGCTGATACATCGTGGTCTGGGCCTAAGCAAAAGGCAGTAAGAGTGGAAATCCTTATGAGGTATTTGTTTCCCACAAGTTAAACAATTATTTACTTTGTCTGACATCGGCTGAGGCAAGAAAGAGTCCCCAACGGGGTACTTAGCTTTTTAGAAGTCTTCGGTAGTAGGAATCTCTGGATCTGACCGACCGGCACTTGCGAACAGCTTCTGCTTCGGGCACCGCGCGGCAAGAAAGACTGAGGAAAATGGTGTCGGCTGATGCCTTTATACCCAATAAACAGCAGCTATGACGTCGGGTGAAGTGCGACATCAGCCGAGGCCAGACCCAGACTTTGGAATCCGGCCGACCGAAGGGCTGCCTGAGGCAGGGCAACCCATATGTTAGGACTGTAGATGCATCCTTGAAGGACATCTTGTAAAACTGCAGTTGCAAAGCCTGCTCGGGATCTGGAGTATAAAGGAAGATTGTAATGCTTGGCAAATGTATGCATGGAGCTCCAAGTAGCAGCTTCTAAAATGTCTTTGGTAGCCACTCCTCGTAGGAAAGCTGTAGTGGTGGCTGTAGCCCTTGTGGAGTGAGGCCTGATATTTTCAGGAGTTGTCTTTCCATGAAAAGAGTAACAGAATTGAATGCAATTTCCTATCCATTTTGAAATTGTCTGTTTGGAAATTGCTTTTCCTTGCACTCCTGTTGCATATGCCACCAGAAGCTGGTCAGTTTTTCTGCTGGTCTTAGTTCTGTCCAGATAGTAGCGCAGTTGTCTATGTACATCCAAGGTGTGTAGTAGCGTTTCCCCCCTGTTCTGTGGGTTAGGGAAGAACATAGGCAAATGAATAGCTTGGTTCAAGGATACCCTGGATACCACCTTTGGCATGAAAGTAGGATTGGTTCTCAGAGACACTATCCTGGTGAAAGATAAGGAAAGGCTGTACTGCCATTAATGCCTGTAACTCTGATACCCTTCTTGCCGAAGTGATTGCTAGAAGGAAGGCAGTTTTCCAAGATAAGAACTGTTAAGTCTGCTGATGCTGCTGGTTCAAAAGGGGGAAGTGTTAATTTTTCCAGCACAAAATTGAGATCCCATGCAGGTAGAGGTGGTTTCCTTGGAGGTTTTACATTTTTGATCCCTCTTAGAAATTGTCTGAGCAGAGGTTGAGAGAAGATAGGAGGATCCATGTTATACTCTGCTGAAATTGCTGAAACATGAATCTTAATGGAAGAATAGGACAGGCCATTGTGGAACAGTTCTAAGTATTCTAGAATGTGTGCAAGGTTTGCAAGCGTGACATCTGTTCCCTTTGATGCACTCCAAATGAGGAATCTCTTCCATTTGGCTGAGTATGTTTTCCTTGTTGAGGGTCTGCGAGCCTCCAGGATAATGTCCTTGACCCTCTGAGATAAAACAGGTTGTTTTTGTTTTATGCAATTTTCCAGGCAGTTAGCTGCAGCGTTTTCAAGTTTGGATGCAGGGTCTTGTAGTTGTTCTGTGTTAGAAGTAAAGGCCATAGAGGTAGAGGCCATGGGTTCGTCCAAGACATGCTTCTCAGTAGCGGGTACCAATGCTGCCTTGGCCAGTCTGGAGCCATCAGAATTACCTTTGGCTGTTCCTCCCTGATCTTCAGTAGAACTTTGTACATCAATGGGAGAGGTGGAAAGGCATAAACTGTCAGGGCCTTCCAGCTGAAAGAAAGGGAGTCCACCCTCCAGGCTTGTGGGTGGTATTCTCTTGAGCAGAATTTCTTCAGTTGGTGGTTGAGTGGGGAGGCGAACAGGTCTATCTCTGGCATTCCCCATTTCATTGTTATGGTTTTGAAGATATCTGGATGCAGCATCCATTCGTGAGCATCCGTGGTAGTTCTGCTTAATTTGTCTGCTACTGAATTCTCTTTTCCTGGTACAAATCTGGCCTGCAGTTGAATGTTGAGATTCAGGCCTAGGTTCCACAGTTCCATTGCCATCCGGCATAGAGGATAGGAATGCGTGCCTCCCTGTTTGTTGATGTACCACATGACTGTGGAATTGTCCGTCCTTATCAGCAGGTGTACTTGCTGGAGGAATGATTTGAATGCCTCTATTGCATGCTTCACTGCCAGCATCTCCTTTAAATTTGTGTGTAGATTCAGCTGGTCTTGGGACCATAGGCCTTGGATACACTTGTCTTCCAGGTGTGCGCCCCAACCTAGGTCTGAGGCGTCCATGGTGATGGTCTGTTTGGTTGTGGTTTGTGGAAGGGCAACCCTCTGTTGGTCTGGCAGGCCTGAGCCCACCACAGGAATTCTTTTTTCAGGCATGGAATGATTGGTATCATGGTTTCTAGACTGTCTGTGTTGAGACCATACATTTCTTAGGTACCATTTTAATTTTCTCATATGCAGTCTGGCATGTGGGATCAAGATTATGCAGGATGCCATGTAACCCAGGGCCTGCAGGACTTTCCTTGCAGTAAGCAGAGTTTGTCTTGTCAATGCCATGAAGTAGACTGGAAGTTGTTTTTGTTTTTCTTCTGTGAGAAAAGCCATCTGCGTTAGTGTCCAGTTCTGCGCCCAAAAATGTTATCCTTTGGGATGGCACTAGTCTTGACTTCTGTATGTTGACTGTGTATCCCAAGGCTTGCAGCAGTTGTATGACATACGCCAAATCCTTTATTATTTTTGTCTTGTTGTCCGCTTGTATTAGGCAGTCGTCCAGGTATGGGTAGATTTGAATTCCCTGAAGCCTGCAATGTGCTATTACTGATGCCAGGCATTTCGTGAATACTCTGGGTGCAGTAGATAAGCCAAAGGGCAATGCTGAGAATTGATAATGCTCTGATCCTGCAAGAAATCTGAGGTGTCTTCTGCAATCTGGTCGTATAGGGACGTGCAGGTATGCCTCCTTGAGATCTAGAGTCAGCAGTCAAGACTCCTTGCCCAACATGGGAAGAAGTTGCTGTAGAGTCAGCATCTTGAATTTTGGTACAATGCGATATGTGTTCAGTGTGGACAAGTCGAGAATAGGCCTCCATTGAGTTTTTCTTGGTACAAGGAAGTCTTGAGTAAAATCCTTGGCCTTGTTCCATAGATGGTACCTTTTCTATTGCTCTCATCCTTAGTAAGTTGATGATTTGTTTTAGAGCCTCTGACTTCTGGCTTGGTGGAAGGTTTGGCATTCCTCTCTTTTTTGGTAAAGTGTGGAAGTGAAACCTGTAGCCTTGGTCTATTGTTTGCAAAGTCCATTTGTCTCCTGTAATGCAATGCCAGTTTTTTGAAAATAAGGCTAACTTTCCGCCCAAGGGTGCTTCCAATTGTTCCCTGGTAGGCGGAATCAGAGCCAAGTAATTGTGTCTGTCCTGTGGAAGTGGTTGCAGTCGCAGCTGTGGAGGCACTCCTCTGGTTGTCAGGTTGCCACTGACGGCCCCTGTAGGCACCCCTTGACTGACCTCTGCCTCTTGGGCATCTATTTCTGCCTCTCTGTGCTCTGGAGGTGTCTGGAAAGGACCAATTCTTTGAAGGCCAATTTCTACTGAACCTCGGAGGTTGGACCTGCAGAAAATCCTTGACTGTTTGCACAGATTTTGCTTTTTATTCCACTTTCTTTAGAACCTCCTGTGCAGGGGAGCCAAATAAACTTTGTTTCTCCATAGGGGCATCTAGGAGTTTAGACTTAACATGGTCTGGTAAAGATTGCTCTTTTAGCCAGGCATGCCTTCGAATCACTGCTCCAGTCATAGCTGATCTAAATGAAGCCTCCAGTGCATCATAGCCACATTTTAAAAAAATGATTACTGACCTGCTGAGAATTGTGTACCAACTCCTGAAGGGACTTACGGTCTAAATGTTCAGGAGAGGAAAGCTTTTTATTCAGCTGATCTAACAAAAATTCCTGGTACTGTATCATGTGAAATTGACAGTTTAGAGCCCTGGCAGAAAGAGTAGCAGATGTATAAACCTTTTTACCCCATCTCTCTAATGCTCTTGATTCTCTTTCAGAGGGTAGGGGGTTTTTGGCAGAGGCAGCTGCAACACCCTTAGGGCCCTGAGAAATGGTTTCTGGGTCTGCAGCGTGGGCCTTGTACAAGTGGAAGTGAGAATCCGGGACCCTGTAATATCTGTCAGGTTTGGCAGGGGCCGGGGGGAGAGAATCAGGGGCTGAACTGGCATCATTGTATGCATCAACAACCGATAGTAAAGGTGGTATGGCTAAAGGCCTATGCTGTGGTAAGTGTAAAAAAGTCCTTAGCCTTTTTCTAGAATCAGAAAAATCCTGACCCTGCCATTGGAAATATTCCCTCATTGAATGTAGAGTTTCCCCAAATGAAAATTCTTCTGGGGGGGGAGGCAGAAGGAATGGAGTCTTCTGCATCCGAATCCTCATAAGGTGAATATGGTCCTTCCTGATGGTCTGATAAATCTGATCCATCCGAGGAATAGTCAGAGGAGAGAGGTTCAGGGGGTTCAGTCCTAGGCCTCTTTTCAGGAGGGGGTTGTGAGGCCCTGTCTGGGTGAGGTTGGGATCCCCTGATCAAAGAAATAAGGTCCTCAGCAAGGCTGAGAATCTGAGAACTTGAGGAAGGCCTGTGAGGGGGAGCTTTTGTAGGTAAGGCCTTGGAAAGTTTAGCTGCTTTAGCCCTGGAGAAATAGACATAGAAGCAGGGGGTCTAGCTGCCCCACGTGCAGGAGTAGAAATGTCCAATGGAATGGTGTCGGATAATTCTTGAGTGCCTGCTTCTTCGGTAGGGATTTCTGTAGCCGACTCAGCCGGGGCCTCTGTGGCCTCGGTTGTCGGAGGCATTCTTGCGGCCGAAGGAAGAACAGAGGACTCTGTTTCAGCCGAAACAGACACTCGCGGTAGGCCTAACTGTGGTTTCAGCCGAAACTGCGGGCCGCGAGTGTTGGTCCTTTTCCTTGCGCTTTTTAGCTAAATGTGTAGTCTGAGTCTCCGACGGCATTTTATATGCAAAAGCGGGACCAAAAACTCTTCTGCAAACTCCGACCGACGTCTAAGTGTCCGTCGGTTGAAGGAAGCACAGGCTAAACAAGCTGATACGTCATGGTCTGGGCCTAAGCAAGGAAGGCAGTAAGAGTGGAAATCCTTATGAGGTATTTGTTTCCCACAAGTTAAACAATTATTTACTTTGTCTGACATCGGCTGAGGCAAGAAAGTGTCCCCAACGGGGTACTTAGCTTTTTTAGAAGTCTTCGGCAGCTGAAATCTCTGGATCTGACCGACCGGCACTTGCGAACAGCTTCTGCTTCGGGCACCGCGCAGCAAGAAAGACCGAGGAAAATGGCATCGGCTGATGCCTTTATACCCCAGAAGCTATGACGTCGGGTGAAGAGCGACATCAGCCGAGGCCAGACTTTGGAATCGGGCCGACCGAGGGCTGCCTGAGGCAGGACAACCCATATGTTATGACTGCAGATGCATCCTTGAAGGACATCTTGGACTTCTTTACAAAACAATTTAAAGAGCTTAGGTCCAAAATGGGCCTTGCGTCCCCTGTCTTTTTTGGCACCAAAAATAATCTTGAGTAAGTTCCTGATCCGATCTGGTCGGCGGGGACGGGCTGGATAACCCCTTTGCTTAGCAGCTTTGAAACTTCTACGGCTGCTATATCCCGTTGACTGGGTGGCACGTCCGGGATTCTCCTTGTAGGAGGAGGGGGCTTGAAAAAGGGGATGAGATAGCCTCCGGTTACAATGCGAAGCACCCACTGATCCTTGGTTATAGATTCCCAAAGCCTGTGGGTGTTTTGCAAAATGACCCCCGACTGGCTCCGGAGAAGCACAGCCGGGCCACATCCTAGGGATGTTGAGGGTAGGAGGAACCACGAAAGGAGTCACGGTCTCCAGAGTTATGGGGTCTTCTGCCAGCTCTAGGGCGGCGTCTCCCTGAATTCCCCCCCCTGCCTCTGGAGGGGGGATCACTCGGAGTAAAGAACTTTTGGGATTTCCTGAACCACATTTTCCCTCCTCTCTGGGCCTTGGGATAAGGTCTAGAGGGAGCGGAAAAACGGGCCCCAACGGCAGTCAAGGTCTTGCCCTCCTGCTCGCACCGAGTAAGTGTCTCCTTCACCTTGGGTCCAAAGAAAGAAGACCCATCGAAGGGGGCGTCAGCGAAGGAAGACTTAAAGGCCTCCGCGAGTGGACACAAGCGCAACCCAGGCTCGTCTCCTAAGAGCCACTCCTGTGCCCGCTGCTCTACTCGCCCCTTCAGCTGCATAGGAAATGAGCCTCGATAGGCCTGGCAGGCACCGGTTCCGCTGTATCAGGATGTTCCCACACCCTCCGAGAGATTAGATCCAATAACTCGAAGGGTGGAGACACCCAGGAAGAGGAGGGCTGGGCCCCGAAGGCCTTGAGGAAGACTGACTCCTCAGCGGTAGGGGCTTTGGATTGCCAATCGCCTCTCTGTCAAGATCTCAAGGATATCAGAGGAGACGTCATCAGTGGACAATTTAGGGGACCCCTCCGCATCGAGGTCAGTATCTGAAGTGATGGATTCATCTTGGGAATCAACATGCTTCCTCTTACAGTTTCTTCCTTGGGAGATCATCCGAAGCAGATTCAGAAGGACCCCCCGGAAGAAGGGAACCCTCCAAGGGCATATCCTCAGGCCCCGGGGCCCCACTGCCATGGGAAAGAATGTCTCCAGAGGCACCAGTACCCAAAGCTTGGGACGGTGAGTTACAAAACTGCTGAACCGGCAAGGTCATGGCCTCAAAAGCAGGACCTCCAGACTCTGCAGAGGGCACTTGCTGAGAGGCCACGGCGGTACCGGGAATACCTGCGGCCGATGCTCCAAGGGGAAGACTGGGCATCGAAGAGGCGAGCTCCACAGTGTTGCCCTCGGCCCCCGCTGAGGAAGACCCGGTACCAAACCCTGACAGAGGACAGGGTAGGAATGACGGTCGGAGCAGAGAAACTCCGAGGGGGTCCCTGCTCCGACTGGACGATTCTGCTGCGTTCTACCTGCACCGACTCCCAACGGCTCCAAGGGGGTCGGAGGAGGAATCAAATGCACGGAATGTGGAATCTGCTCCGAAGCAAGTGGGCTGGAGCAGAGATCATTTTGGTAAAAGCTGGGGACTGGAACAGCCTCTGGATAACCCTATCCAAATCCGACAACCTAGAGGATTTGGAGGAAACAGACTGGGACCGAGAAGACTTCTGCCTCGGCTCCGATAAAGCAGGGGATCGGCTTGGAAAGGGTTCCAGCACTATCGGACCAGAGACCGGAACCGTTTGTAACAGTGTTGGCGCCGGAGGAGGATCCGGGGCCGAGGGGGAAGAGTCTGAGCTGCACACCTCCAACGGCTCCGAGACCAAAGGAGCCGAAGTAGGTGATTGGCCTCGCGATGCACTAACCTGCGGCTCAGACACCAATGGAGCAGAGGGAAGAAGCACCGAGGCAGACCCTTCAGCCATCGGCTCCGAAGCCATTGGAGCAGAGGAAGAAGTCGATCCATGTTTTTTAACTGTCTGGTCCGACGGACTAGTCGGAGCAGACAATCTATGCTTCTTGGGTGTCAGGCCCGACGGACTGGTCGGAGCCGACAATCTCTTCTTTTTAGAAGCTGGAGATGAAGCCAACGCTTTCTCAAATGAAGGCTTAAATCAGACCCCCAAGTATCAGCTTGTTTTTTCTTTCCTGGAGAACCCTGGAAGAAAAAGCGTGACACACACTGCAAGTATCCTGTAGATGTTTAGGCCCTAAACAGTACACGCAGATAGCATGGCTGTCTGTAATTGACATTTATTACATTTTGCACATTTTTTGAACACTGATTTCTGCTCCTTAGACATTTTGAGCACAGATAGAAAACACAGGTAAACTAATATATAGGCTAAAGCGCTCTAACTTAAACGGGCTTAGCCCGAAAACTATCTCAGTCACACAAGAAAAAATAGATCCACACACAATAAGGGCAAAGGCCCTCTAACTCAAACGGGCCTTGCCCAGTACACTAGAAGCGCGAAAAAAAAGAGACCACAAATGCCCACAAAGCTGTTAAAACAGCTGTTTGTTTAAAAGCTGACAGAAACCCTAGCCAAAAAGACCAAAAAGTCAAGAAAATACACTTAGCTCCAGCCAAGTCGAGACCACGTCCGGCTTGAAAAGCGGCAAACGAGATCTGGGGAAGCAGGCATGGTGCATTCTGGGATAACGGGTAGCCCAGCCAATGAGAAGCTTCGTTCTAGTGTATAGTGGCAGAGTCGGAGCAGACGGATCGGCTCCGAACCCATCAGTTATGAATGTAGGCGAGATAGGATCCCATTACATCAATTTACATAGCAATTTACAACATATTAGCAGATAAACAGAGTACATCAGTAGAGAACTAGAATCTTTATCTTAAGTACATAACAGACATTAACAAATGTTAAAATAAGAAGTTCCTGCTGTATAAGTAATAGGCTTATGAGCATCTGAGCTTGCTATAATCAAGGTAGTCGGTGGAGTGGAAAGAAAGGTAGTGGTTGGATGGGGTGGGTGATATTAGAGTGGGTGTTGCAAAGGCATAGCCAGCATGTTTTTAGGTGCGCTTAGTAAAGTTTTGAAGTGGGTGCATGATGGTACGAAGGTAATTGTGGGTGGGAGGGAGTTCCATAATTTGGCTATGGTGCAAGAGAATAGTGCTTCACCAGCAGAGAGTTATTGGCTTTAGTGATCTGCAAGTGATTTTTGTTGCTGGATTTTAGTGGTCTGGTGGTGATAGGGTTGGAGTAGATTCTGGAGGGATGGGACATTTAGTGGATGGTTTACTAGTTTGTGGGTGAGTGAGAGTTGATACCATTGAAGGAGGTGAGGGAGTTCAAGCCAGCCCAGTTCAGCAAGTGAGAGAGTGGTGACTACGGTAGGATGCCCCTGTGGCGAATTTGGCAATTTTGTTGTAGCAGGTCTCTAGCTTGTTTAGATCACATTGCCTTAGGTTGGTATATATTAGAGAAGCATAAAGTAGGGTGGAGATAAGGTGGGAATTTGCTATTGACATATTTGCTGCTTTGGTGAGATGTTTATTTCTGTATAACGCTACTAGTTTTTGTTGACTTTTTTTTACGGTCATTGATATGTGAATGTCAATTTTTAGTTTGTCTATTTCCACTTCTAGCAATTTGGTGTGTTCAGTTGGGTATATAGTGGTGTTGCCTTTTGCTGTGATGTTAAAGTGAGAGTTGTTTTGAGTATGTTTGGGGGGTTGGAAGAGGAGTGGTTTAGTTTCGTTTGGGTTGAGTATTTATTGGGCATCGGATAACCAAGTTTCAACAGAGGAAAAGGTTTCCTGTGTGACTTTTTGCAGTTTGGGTAGGGACTGGGCTGAGCAAATGATGGTAGAGTCATCTGCGTATTGTACGAGGGTGCACCATGTGTGGTGGCAGAGGCTAGATTTGTGAAAACAGGAGTAGGGGTCCAAGGATGGATCCTTGGGGAACCCCTATGGAGACAGGTAGTTGGGGAGATGTCATTCTGCCATACAACGGATTGTTGGTGGTCAGACAGGTAACTCTGAAACCAGTCGGTGACCGATTGTGAGAAGGATAGGTTGGAGGACAGAGATAAGTTGTGTGGGACCATATCAAATGCTTTAAATAGATCTAGGAAAGTAGCAGAGGAGAGATAGCCATTGTTTTTATGCTGAAGGATAGTGTTAAAGAATTTAGGCAGTGGTGGTGCTATGGTTTGGTCGAAAACCATGCAGAGTATTGGAAAGGAGGTTGTCAGAGATATTCCTGGGTGCAAACTTGAATACAACTACTCAGATCGCTTATCTCATGCCAGACAAACAAAGGCAACTGACTCATTACTTTCAAATGATGGCAACAAAGACCCAGCTCCCTGCAAGAAAAATTCTGCAGGCCCTGGGTTTCATGGCATCTTGCATTCTACTAATTCCATATGCCAAACTGCATGAGGAAACTACAATGGTGTCTAAAGTGTTTGGACTCCACATTGTCAAAGCCTAGAGACAATCATAACCTTGATTTCCTGCCTACAACAGGAGTTTCGATGGTGGTCCAGGCCTGTCACCACAACAAGGGACAGCCTTTCACCTTACCTATAGCTAGGCAGACAATAACAGATGCATCTGATTATGCCTGGGGAGCACATATGGCAGGAAAATGTATTCAGGGCACGTGGCCCAAGGAACAAATGCATCTTCACATCAAAAAGAGATGCTAGCTGTACAGAATGCCCTAACAGCCTTCAAAGACCTAATACATCCAGGACAATTAATAAAGACTGACAATACCACAGTTATGTGGTACATAAACAAGCAAGGGGGCACACATTCCTACCCCCTATGCAGACAAGCCATGACTTTGTGGAACACAGCACTGACTTACCAGGTACATCTGCAAGCACAATTCCTGCCAGGAACAAAAAATACACTGGCAGACGATCTAAGAAATCTCATTGATCCTCACGAATGGAAGCTAAATCCACAAATGTTCAACATAACAAGGGAATGGGGACGCCCAGACAGATTTGCCTCCCCTCTCAATTGCCAATTGCAGAAATTTTGCACAAGGACTTATCACTCAAGCATGGAAAGTAGATGCTCTAGCTTTCAACTGGAAAAACGCGAGTCTATGCCTTTCCTCCGATGCCTCTTCTCACCAAGGTGCTTCCAAGTCAGACAAGAGGCCAAAAATTATCCTGATTGCACCTCACAGGCCACACCAGCACTGTTACCCAATCCTAAAGATTTTGTCCCAAGGACCGCCTTGGCCTCTACCTCAAATCCCTCATCTTCTGACACAGCAAAACAGATTCTGCAGAGTCAACTCAGAACCTTAAACCTAGCATCATGGCAGATAATGTAGCCACTCGGACTGCTCCTCTCTCCAAAGCTGTTAGGGGTGTAATTTTGGAAGCCAGGAGACCCAGCACTACGAAATCTTACGCGGAAAAATGGAAAAGATTCTGTGCTTGGAACCAGGCACAAGGGCTCAAACCCACTGGCCCCCAATATGCCTCAGATTTTACAATACTTGACTGAGATGTTTGACAAAGGCCTATCTTTCTTCTATTAAATTCCATGCCTCTGCCATTTCAGCTCATTACAATACGGATCCTATTTTTTCACATCCTCTACTACGACAGTACCTCAGAGGGGCAAAGAATACAAGACCCCCTAGGAGAGCACCAGTACCTACTTGGGACCTCAATTTTGTTTTAGAATAACAAACACTGCCTCCTTTTGAACCAGCCATCACAGATCTAAAATTCTTGTCATGGAAAACTGCTCTGCTCCTAGCAATAACTTCAGCAAGAAGAGGTTCAGAGTTACAGGCATTGATGGCTGTGGAACCTTTCCTCATTTTTCACCAGGACAGGGTTTCTCCAAGGATGAACCCAACATTCATGCCAAAAGTTCTCCAATGTGGCCTTAAACCAAACTATTTGCCTACTTTCTACCCCAATCCCCAGAATAAAGGGGAAAGACTTCTGCACTCTTTGGATACACAGGCAGCTACGATTTTACTTGGACAAAACAAAAGCTTGCAGAAAAAACTGAGCAACTGTTTGTAGCATATGCTGCAAGATCACAAGGAAAACCTATTAAAGCAGACAATCTCCAAATGGATAGGACACTGCATCCACTTCTGTTATGCACATGGCAAACCTGTGCCCAAGGGCATTAGGCCTCACTCAACATGCAGCAACAACTTCAGCAGCTTTCCTCAGAGGGGTACCAACCAAAGACATTAGAAGTTGCAACCTGGAGCTCGGTGCACACTTTTACCAAGCACCACCACCTACCTCTACTCCAAATCCAGGGCAAGCTTTGCCACTGCAGTTCTGCAGGGCTTGTTAGTCTCGCCAAATCCAATCTAAATCCAGCCACCCTACCTCAGCTTTGGGATTCTACCCAAGTGTAATGACTGCAACAGTGAAACACAATGAACGTAGTATAGTTGTGTACCTACCATAAATGTAGATGTTAGAGTGTATTCACTGTTGCAGTCCTGGTTACCCACCAACCACCCCCCTCTTTGCTGGGACTATTCTGTACTTCTCAACTCTATACAACCTATGTGGTGCATTTGCTTTTAGAAGAAAATGTTTAGTGATATATGCATGGTTTGGCATATTTTTATCTTTACAGCCTTCATATCTGGGGGCACCTGACATCTGGGGCAAGAAGAGTTGAAAAAAATGGCGTCTGTTGCAACTTATACCCCTGGCGCACTGAAGTCAGGAAAGAGACGACAGCAACAGACGTCGAACCAAGACTTTGGAACTTGGGCCGACTACGGGTCGCCTGCCAGCAGGATAACCCAAGTGTAATGACTAACAGTGAATACACTCAAACATCTACAGTTATGGTAGGTACATAACTGTACTTTTTTCTTGCACCCGATGTCAGGTGCCCCCAAAGGGTAGCAATTTTTTTAATAATTTACACACACACACCACTATAGATATCTACACACACACACACCACACACACCACTATAGATATCTACACACACACACACCACACACACCACTATAGATATCTACACACACACACACCACTATAGATATCTACACACACACACACCACTATAGATATCTACACACACACACACACCACTATAGATATCTACACACACACACACCACTATAGATATCTACACACACACACACCACTATAGATATCTACACACACACACACACACTATAGATATCTACACACACACACACTATAGATATCTACACACACACACACACTATAGATATCTACACACACACACACACACTATAGATATCTACACACACACACACACACTATAGATATCTACACACACACACACACACACACGTATAGATATCTACACACACACACACACGTATAGATATCTACACACACACACACACGTATAGATATCTACACACACACACACGTATAGATATCTACACACACACACGTATAGATATCTACACACACACACACGTATAGATATCTACACACACACACACACGTATAGATATCTACACACACACGTATAGATATCTACACACACACACTATAGATATCTACACACACACACTATAGATATCTACACACACACACTATAGATATCTACACACACACACACTATAGATATCTACACACACACCACACACACTATAGATATCTACACACACACACACACACACACACAATACACACACACACACACACACACACACACACACACACACACATAACACACACACATAACACACACACATAACACACACACATAACACACACCACACACACCACACACACCACACACACCACACACACCACACACACCACACACATACATACAAACACACACATACATACAAACACACACATACATACAAACACACACATACATACAAACACACACATACATACAAACACACACATACATACAAACACACACATACATACAAACACACATACAAACACACATACATACATACACATAAATATGTCTAGCACTACATCTCTAGACACACACACAATATAAACTTTACCTTCATCTACAAGCAAATATACCACACAGGTTGTAGAAGATAAAGAAATTTCAGAAAGACAGGGGGTTGGCGGGAGGGTAACCTGGACTGCAACAGTGAATACACTCGAACATCTACATTTATGGTAGGTACACAACTGTACTAGGTTCAGTGTTTCACTGTTGCAGTCATTACATTTCGGTAGAGTCCCAAAGCTAAGGTTGGAAGGCTGGAGCTAAACAGCATTAGGAGCGGCTAAGGGGCCCTGCAGAACTGCAGTGGCAAAGCATGCCCTGGATGCAGAGTAGTGTGGCAGATGGTAATGCTTTGTGAAGGTGTGCACTGAACTCCAAGTAGCTGCCTCAAATGTTTCTGGTTGGTACTACCCTGAGGAAGGCTGAAGTGGCTGTAGCTCTGGTGGAATGTGGCCTAATGCCCTTGGGCACTAGCTTGCCATGGTGTAAGTAGCAGAAACAAATGCAGTGGCCTATCCACTTAGAAATAGTCTTCTTTGAAATAGCCTTTCCTTGTGATCCTGCAGCATATGCCACTAGTAATTGCCGTCTACCTGAAAGCATTGGTTCTGTCCAAGCAGAATTTAAGCTGTGTACGTCCAAAGAACGCAGAATTATCCCCCCATTGTTCTGTGGATTTGGATAAAAAATTGGCAGATGACTAGTTTGGTTTAGAGCCACACTGGACACCACTTTGGGCATAAATGTTGGGTTTGTCCACAGAGAAACCCTGTCTGGATAAAAAAATAAGGTTCCACAGCCATGAGCGCCTGTACCTCAAACTCATCTTGCAGAAGTAATTGCTAGGAGCAGAGCTGCTTTCCAAGATAAAATTTTCATATCAGTAGTAGCAGCTGGCTCAAAAAGAGGCAGAGTGAGCTTTTCCAAGACATAGTTGAGGTCCCATGCAGGTATTGGTAGTCTCCTTGGAGGCCTTAAATTTTTGGCTCCTCTGAGGTATTGCCTTAAAGGATAAGTAAAAAAAAAGTGGTGGCTCTGTATTGTAATGACCACAAAATGGCAGAGGCATGGATTTTAATTGATTTAAAAGAGCCTCTTGTTAGGCATCTCTGTTAAGTACTGCAAAATCGGAGGAATATTTGGTACGGCTGTATCAGTTCCTTTTGCCTGGTTCCAGGCAGAATCTCTTCCATTTTCCAGCATAAGATTTTCTAGTACTAGGCCTTCTGGCTTCCAGAATGACATCCATCACAGCTTTACTGAGAGTTTTTTTTTGTATGACTACATTATCTGCCATGCTGCCAAGTTTAGTGTCCTGAGTTGGCAGTGCAGGATCAGATTGTTTTGCTGGGAGAGTAGTCGTGGTGTTTGAGGCAAGGTCCAAGCTGGGTAGAGAGATAAATTCCTTAGTACTGGATACTAGTACCGGCTGCGGCCAGCCTGGGGCAATCAGTATCATCTTTGGCTTCTCCTGTCTGACCTTTAAGAACACCATGGGGAGGAGAGGCAGTGGAGGAAAGGCATATACTGATAGGCAAGCATGGAAAGTGGACGTCCTGTGACAAATCCTTGTGCAGAATCTTTAGTTGGTAATGGAGAGGGGAAGCAAATAGATGTCAGGGCATCCCCATTTCCTTGTTATGCTGAAAACTTGTGGATCCATGAGGTTTCTGCTTAGTTCGTCTACCAGAGTATTTTCCTTCCTGGCAGGAATTGTGCCTGCAGATGCACTTAAGTCAAAGCTGTGTTCCACAAGGTCATGGCTAGTCTGCAAAGGGGGTACAAATGTGTACCCCCCTGCTTGTTTATATTCCACATGACCGTGGTGTTGTCTGCCTTTATCAGTAGTTGTCCAGGATGAAGAAGGTCCTTGAAGGCTGTCAGGGTATTTTGAACAGCTAGCATCTTTGATTGATATGTAGATGCACTTGGTTTGAGGGCCATGTGCCCTGAATGCATCTTCCTACCATGTGGTCTGATGCATCCATTTAGTGTCTGCCTGGCTGGGGGTAGTGTGCATGGCTGTCCTTTGTTCTGGCGACAAGCTTATTGTCCACCATCGCAACTCCTGTTGCAGGCAGGGAATGAGTGTAATGATAGTTTCCAGGCTGTGGCAATGTTAAGATCAAACACTTTTTAGGTACCACTGAAGTTTCCTCATATGCAGTCTTGCATATGGCATTAGTAGGAGGTAGGATGCAGGATGCCATGAAGCCCAAAGCCTGCAGAATTTTTCTTGCAGATAACTGGGCCTTTGTTGCCAGTTTGAAATAGGTAGTCAGTTGCCTTTGTCTGGCGTGAGGATAAGCCATCTGGACAGTTGTATTTAAGCTTGCACCCAGGAATATTATCTCGTGAGGGTACTAGTTTTGATTTCTTTTTTTGACTGTGTACCCTAGGCAATGTTAGAAGCCTTCACAAATGCCAGATGTTGAAGAATGTCTTGTTCTCTGCTTGAGACAGTCGTCCAAGTAAGGATACATTTGTATTCCTCTGTCTGCAGAATGCAATTACTGGTGCCAGGCACTTCTGACTTGTCAAGACCCTGGGCGCAGTAGATAAGCCAAAGGGCAGTACAGAGAAAGTACAGTTTTGCACCTACCATAAATGTAGATGTTAGAGTGCTAATACAGCTGCAGTCATAACAGATGGGTTCTCCTACCGTCAGGCGGGTCCTCGGTCGGCAGAATTCCAAAGTCTAGGTCCGGCATCGGTTGTCGTTGCTTCTTCCCTGACGTCAGTGCAACAGGGGTATAAAGGAACCAGCCGACGCCATTTTCTTCAGTTTTTCTTGCCCCAGATGTCAGGTGCCCCCAGAAGGAAAGCAATACATAAATGTGTAATAATGCAGTGCAATATAATCAAAATATAGTAGTTGCAAGCAAATACATCATAAATGAATACCCCAATCAGGTTGTATGAGGATGTGTTTGCCTATAGGCCTGTCCCAAGAGGGGAAGGAGGGAGGGGAAACCTGGACTGCAGCTGTATTAGCACTCTAACATCTACATTTATGGTAGGTACAAAACTGTACCATGTTCATCGTGCATACAGCTGCAGTCATAACAGATGGGTAGAATCCCAAAGCTTAGAAAGGGGTGGTAGGCACCAAGTGGAACTAGGAGCCAAAATGCCCTGCAAGACTGCAGTGGCAAAGCCTGCTCTAGATTTGGAGTATAATGGTAGGTTGTAGTGCTTGGAGAAGGTATGCACAGAACTCTAAGTGGCTGCTTCCAAAATATCCTTGGTAGGAACTCCTCTGAGGAAGGCTGCAGAGGTGGCTGTGGCCCTGATGGAATGAGTTCTAATGCCTATAGGTACAGTTTTGCCATGAAAGGAATAGCAAAAACGTATGCAGTAGACTATCCATTTTGAGATCGTCTGTTGGGAAATTGGCTTTCCTTGAGCTCCTACCGCATAGGACACAAAGAGCTGTTCTAATTTTCTGAAAGTCTTTCTTCTGTCCAAATAACGCAGTTGTCTGTGGCTGTCCAAGGAATGTAGTAATCTCTCCCCTTTGTTTTGAGGATTAGGATAAAAAGTAGGTAAATGTATGGCCTGATTTAAAGCTACCCTGGATACCACTTTAGGCATAAAAGACGGGTTGGTTCGTAAGCAAACTGTCCTGATGGAAGATAAAAGGCTGGACAGCCATGAGAGCCTGTAGTTCTGAAACTCTACGAGCTGAGGTGATAGCCAGAAGGAAAGCGGTTTTCCAGGACAAATATTGCAAATCTGATGAGGCAGCTGGCTCAAATGGAGGCAAGGTCAGTTTTTCCAGAATGAAATTAAGATCCCAAGCAGGTATTGGTTGTTTCCTTGGAGGTCTTAAATTCTTAGCCCCTCTGGGGAACTGTCTTAAGAGAGGGTGAGAGAACAAAGGTGTATCAGTGTTGTATTCTGCAGAAATGGCTGAGGCATGGATTTTGATGGAGGAGAATGAAAGTCCACTGCTTAGCAGCTCAGCCAAATATTGTAGTATTTGAGGTAAATTCAGTTGTCCAGGATCCTGGCCCTTTTTCTCATTCCAGACACAAAACAGTTTCCATTTTGTGGAGTAAGCTTTTCTAGTTGATGGCCTTCTGGCCTCCAAAATGACATCCTGCACCTCCTTGGAGAGTAGGGCCTGTTGTGATGCTAAGGAATCTTCCATGCAGCTAGATTGAGTGTTTTTAGCTGGCTGTGAAGAGTTTTGAAGCTGTGCCGAGTCAGAAGAGGCATTAGAGGCAGGGTCCATGGTGGGGAGTGCGTCAGGCCCCTCAGGAGTGGGTACCAGTGTTGCCTTGGACAGTCCGGAGCAATGAGAATCATCTTTGGTCTGTCTGCTCTGGTTTTCAATAGAACTTTGGGCAGCAGAGGAAGAGGTGGGAAGGCATAAACTGTCATTGATGTCCAACTGAAAGAGAGCGTCCACTCTCCAGGCCTTAGGATGGAAAATCCTCTAGCAGAATTTTGTCAATTGATTTTTGTGGGAGGCAAAGAGATCTATGTCTGGCCTTCCCCATTCTTGGATCATTTCTGTAAAAACTTTTGGATGCAATTTCCATTCGTGTGGATCTGTCATATTCCTGCTTAGGTTGTCTGCCAGTGTGTTTTCCTTGCCTGGCAAGTACTGTGCTTGTAGTTCAAATGTTCCAAAGTGACACGGCCACTCTGCATAGGGGGTAAGAATGTGTTCCTCCCTGTTTATGTACCACATAACTGAAGTGTTGTCCGTTCTTATCAGTAGTTGACCTGGTTGTAGAAGGTCCTTAAAAGCTAATAGCACTTATTACTGCTAGCATTTCCTTTTGATTGATGTGAAGGTGCTTTTCTTTTTGGGACCATTTGCCCTGAATACACCGATCTGTCATGTGCGCCCCCCAGGCGTAGTCCGAGAAGTCTGTTGTGATGACTTGATTAGCTTGAGGCTTGCTGAATGGAAGACCTGTGTTTGACATGCTTGAGCCCACCACAGAAATTCCTTTTGCAGACATGGAATTAGTGGTATTATTGTTTCCAAACTGTGGCTGTGTTGAAACCATATGTTTTTCAGGTACCATTGTAGCTTCCTCATATGCAGCTTTGCACATGGGATTAGTAAGATGCAAGATGCCATGAATCCCAGAGCCTGCAGGATTTTCCTTGCAGTCAGCCTGGTGCAATTTGCTAGTGTTCTGAAGTATTGAATTAGTTGCCCCTGCTTCTCTGGCGTGAGGTAGGCCATCTGGGTTTGTGTGTCCAAATTGGCACCCAGGAAAATTATCTTCAGAGGGGGTATTAGCCTTGATTTCTTTTTGTTGACTGTGTATCCCAGAGAGTTCAACAAAAGTATTACATAAGCCAGATGTTTCAGAAGAATGTGCTTGCTGTCCGCTTGGATCAGGCAGTCGTCCAAACAGGGGTATATTTGTATCCCTTGAAGTTTGCAGTAGGCAATTACTGATGCCAGGCATTTCGTGAATACTCTGGGAGCAGTAGATAAGCCAAAGGGCAATGCAGAGAATTGATAATGGGTTGAACCCGCAAGAAATCTGAGGTACCTTCTGCAATTTTGTCTGACTGGGACATGCAGGTATGCCTCCTTGAGGTCCAATGTTACCAGCCAAGACTCCTTGCCCAGCATGGGAAGAAGTTGCTGTAGAGTGAGCATCTTGAATTTTGGTACGAGTAGAAATGTGTTTAGGATGGATAGGTCCAAAATAGGTCTCCAATCTTTTCCCTTCCTTGGTACCAGAAATAGCCTGGAATAAAAACCTTGACCTTGTTCGTGCGTAGGTACCTCTAATAGCTTTCATGTTTATGAGATCTGTAATTTGCCTTTGTGCCTCTGCCCTTTGATTGTGTGGCAGGTTTGGCATGCCTCATTTTTGGAAGGGTGTGAAAATGGAATTTGTAGCCTCTGTTTAATGTCCAGGATTCATTTGTCCTTTGTGACAATATGCCAATTTTTTTGAAAAGAATGCCAGCTTTCTTCCTAAGGGGGCTGCCATTTGAGACTTGGTTGGCATGCAAAGGGGAAAGTCATTGGGTTTGCTTTCTGAAAGATTGCGAGTTATCCTCACCACCTCTGTGTAGGAGCTTGCCATGGTCGGCCTCTAAACGATCCTTGGGATTGTCCTCTGCCCCTCGGGCGCCTGTATCTGCCTCTTTGGGGTCTGTCCGTGGCAGGAAAGGTCCAGTTTTTGGAAGGCCAATTTCTACTAAAATGTGGGGGTTGTACCTGTAGAAAATCTCAGTTTGCATTGATTTAGCCTTTTCCTCCATTTTCCTTAATACCTCCTCAGCATTAGCACCAAATAGTACATCCTTCTGAAGAGGGGAGTCTAGTAATTTAGCTTTGACATGATCAGGCAAGGCTTGTTCCTTGAGCCAGGCATGCCTAGGTATGACTGATCCTGTAACAGCAGCTCTACATGAGGCCTCTAGAGCATCAAAACCACATTGTAAGGTATACTTACCCACTTGTTCTGCACTATGCATCAAATCCTGCAACTCCTTCAAGTCTGGTTGTTCAGGTTGTGACATTTTACTTTTCAATTGTGATAACAAAAACTGTTGGTATTTTAGCATATGGAACTGACAGTTTAAGGCCCTCATGGTTAAGGCAGCCGAGCTATATACCTTTTTCCCCACCTTTCTAAGGATCTGGAATCTCTCTCGGAAGGTAATGGATTTTTAGCAATGGAGGCCTTAACTCCCTTGGGGCCCTGTGAGAGATGGTTTCTGGGTCAGCAGCATGGCTTTTGTATAGAAATTGGTGCGAGTCAGGAACCCTGTAGTACCAGTCAGGCTTAACTGGAGCAGGAGGTAGAGAGTCTGGGTTAAGGCAGGCCTCCGAGTAAACATCTAGGATGTCCAAGACAGGAGGTATAGCCAGAGGGCTGTGCTGAGGTAGCAAGAGAAATTTCCTAAGCCTTTTCTTGGAATCTGAATAATCTTGGCCTTCCCAGAGAAAGTGTTCCCTTAAGGTATGCAAAGTTTCCCCAAATGAGTAATCCTCAGAGGGGGGATACAGAAGGGATGGACTCCTCCGCATCAGAGTCTTCAAAAGGGGAGTAAGAATGTTCCTGATCAGACTGCTCTGAAATAATGGAGCCCTGATCAGAGGAGGGGGAATCTTCCTCCACTCTGGGCCTTTTGTCCGGTGGGGGCTGAGAACCTCTGATAAGAGTAATTAAATCATCAGCCATTTTAAGCATCTGTTTCTTAGGCATGGGGCCTGGAGATGGGCCCTGTGTAAGCTTCTCTTAGAGTGCATGGTTGCTTTAGACTTAGTGAAAGCCTTGATGGAGAAAGAAGAGGAAGGCCTGAAGACACCTTGAGTGAAGGTGGACCTGTCCACATTGAGTTTCAATGCCAAGAGTGGCTTCAGTATCTGTAGTCGGGGTGTGGGCCAAGGAGCCTGCGACCTCTGGCACAGGAGACAACGTCAAAGTGTCGTCGGTAGTCAGGGGCTGGTAGGCACCTCGCTGAGAACCGGACCACATGTAGTCGGCTTTGGCGTTGTGTCGGTAGAGGCCTCGGACCGGTTCTTATCTTTGCGTTTTTTAGACACAACTGGAGTAAAGTATCCGACGACATAGTTAAATGCTTTCCCAAAATAATGCTGGGCGAACTCCGCCCGACGCTTAAAGGCGCGTTTGTTGAATGTAGCACAAAAGCGACAGACCGAGATGTCGTGGTCTGGGCCTAAACAAGGTACACAGAGGGAATGGAAATCCTTATGCGGTATTTGCTTCCCACAAGAAATACAATTAACTTTGTCTGACATCGGTCTGAGGCAAGAAAAGTTTCCCCAACGGGGTACTTGGCTTTCAAGAAGACTTCGGTTTCCAAATTTTCGTAATCTCAGGAGCTGGCCGACCGGCACTTGCGAACTGCTTCTGCTTCGGGCACCGCGCGGCAGGAAAGACTGAAGAAAATGGCGTCAGCTGGTTCCTTTATACCCCTGTCGCACTGACGTCAGGGAAGAAGCGACAACCGACGCCAGACCTAGACTTTTGAATTCGGCCGACCGAGGACCCGCCTGACGGCAGGAGAACCCATCTGTTATGACTGCAGCTGTATGCACGACGAACATTTGCTAATGCTCTGAACCAGCCTTGAACCGGAGGTATCTTCTGCATGATTGATTAGGACATGCAGGTATGCCTCTTGGGTCTAAAGTCACAAACCAAACATTCTTGCCCAGCATGGGCAGAAGTTGCTGCTAAGTCAACATTTTGAATTTTGGAATATCAAGGAATGTGTTCAGAACAGATTAGGCCTGGAGGCCGATACTGACCCATCCTTTCTGGGTACCAAGAACAGCAGAGTAAAATCCTTGTCCCTGCTCTTGCTCTGCTACTTGTTGAATGGTCCTCATGGCCATGGGGGATGAAACTTGTTTGTGTCGCTGCCCATTGATTTTTTGGCAGATCTGACCAGCCGTTTGCCTTTGGCAGAGTATGAAATGGAACTTGTAACCTTGTGACACTGTTTAGAACCCATTTGTCCTGGGTTATGATGTGCCAATTTTGAGCAAAAGTGTTAATTTTCCCCCCAAGGGTGCTGCCAGAAGTTAAGTGCTTGGTGCAGGCAGGGGGAAGTCATTGTGATTATTTTCTTGTTTGTGAGCTTTCTTCTCCAGTTTTGGAGGTAGAAGCACCCCATTGCTTTGACCTATAAGAACCTTGCGCCTGGGATCTGCCCCTTTGAGGTCAGACACAGGAAAGGACCAATTTTTTGTAGGCCTGTCTCTACTAAATCTAGGTGGCTGTACTTGTAAAAATCTAACAGTTTGCATAGATTTAGCTTTGTCCTCACCTCTTCTGCCTTAACACCAAAGTATCATGCGGTAAAGGTGCATCTAGTAATTTAACTAACACGATCAGGCAGATTTTCCTCCTTTAACCAAGCATGCCTCCTAATAACAGAGCCCGTAACTGCGGCCCTGCAGGAGGCCTCCAAAGAATCAAAACCACATTGTAAAGTATGTTTTCCAACTTGTTCTGCTGCATACAATAAATCCTGCATTTCCTTGTTTGCTGCACATTGAATTTAACATTTTCTGTTTAAGCAATCCCATGACATGTTGCTGTTACTTGAGCATATTAAATTGACAGTTTAAGGCCCTTCTAGCCAAAGTTGCAGATGTGTAAACCTTTTTTCCCCCCATCTATCCAGTGCCCTTGAATCTCTGTCAGAGGGGGGGTTGGGCTTTTTTTTGCAGTGGAAGCCTTAACTCCCTTTGGACACATAGTTTCTTGGTCAGCAACAGGGTTGTTAAAAATAAATTTATGAGAGTCAGGAACCCTGTAATATCTGTCAGGCTTAACAGGAGCGGGGGGTAAGGAGTAAGGCGTCAGACTAGACTCCAAAAAAATATCTACAATGTAACAGGTGGGATGGCTAGAGGTCTGTGCTGAGGTAGTAAAAGGAAATCCCCGAGCCTCTTTAGATTCTGAAAAATCTTGGCTCTCCCAGTGGAAATGCTCTCTCATGGTATGCAAGGTTTCCCCAAAGGAATAGTCCTCTGGTGGAGATGCTGAAGGTATGGATTCTTCAGCATCAGAATCCTCATAGGGAGGAAGAGAATATTCCTGATCAGAAGACGAATCTGAAGAAATGGAAACCTGCTCTGAAGATTCATTGTCAGTATCTTGTCTAGGCCCAGAAAAATAATTTTCTTGGGTGGCGAAAGCCAGGGTACCTTGTTGGCTAGGCTTGTATAGGCCCTAGGGCCAATAGCCTAATACCTACCTACGAACCAGCTTACCTCAGTTTTAAATGACGTCTGCAACTATCAAAAAACTAGTGCTCTATCCTAGGAATTTGATAATTGTACCATCTTCTGCAAGGTTTTGAGAACAAAAGCAAACCTCAACAGTTCCATGGCAGCAGCCCTGAAGTGGCATCAACAGAATCAAATACATCTGAAAACAGAGGATAAACACTTGAGACAAGAGTTTGTTGCACAAAGATTTCTCTTCACAAGTGGAAACTGATACCAAACTGTCTCATTCTCTTGAGTGACAAGCATGAATTTCAATATAGGAGCATTCTAAAAAAATACTGCAGTACAATACAAACTTATCAAAAGCCTTCCTAGTCTTGTCAGGAGAGGAACTAGTATTTACCCCATGCTTAGCAGCAGCTTGATTCATTAAGCATTAGCTGCAGGGGGTCACACCTGGGATAAGTGCATAAAAACTTGTGCCTCAGTCTTTTTGCTTTATTGGGGACTGCAGGCTTTCAGGAAAATTGCAGGCTGGGAGAAAGACAACAGTAACATGACTGATTAGTGTGACTAGGGAGCAAGTAAATCGCTACACTTCCTGGAGGGACAGAAACCTCAGTTTTCCCCACTGAAACAACTCATTCACTCAAACAGGGAATCCTTCAAAATTACTGGCAAAAACCACACAATCTGCATCAGGCTTCTGTGGAGATGCCACACGGTTTTCACAAAAAACTGAGGTTCAAAATCTTGAAGCTCCTCAGAAAATGAATCTGTTACTAGATACCATAGAGGAAGGGTCAAAAGCCTGCACTAAAACCCTTAAAGCCCAATAGGTTATCCTTTTCCATAACGGAGACTGAAAAAGTACAGTTGTGTACCTACCATAAATGTAGATGTTCTACTGTATTCACTGTTGCAATCATTACACTTTGGAATTCAGGCTGACTGCAGATAGCCTGCCAGCAGGATAGCCCAAGTCCTGGTCCGGCATCTGTTGCTGTCGCTTCTTCCCTGACGTCAGTGCGCCAGGGATATAAAAGATGCAGCAGACGCCATTTTCTTCAGTTTCTTGCCCCAGATGTCAGGTGCCCCCAAAAGGGTAGGCTAAAAATTCTGCCAAAAATGCATGCACTAACATTACCCTCATCTACAAGCAAATACACCACATAGGTTGTATAGAACAGAGAAGTACAGATAAGTCCCAGCAATGAAAGGGGGATGGTGGGAGGGTAACCTGGACTGCAACAGTGAATACACTAACATCTACATTTATGGTATGTACACAACTGTATTATATTTGTATTTCACTGTTGCAGTCATTACACTTGGGTTGAATCCCAAAGCTGAGGTTGGGTGGCTGGGCCTAAATAGAATTAGGAGTGGCTATGAGGCCGTGCAGAACTGCAGTGGCAAAGCCTGCTCTGGATTTAAAGTAAAGAGGTGAGTGGTAGTGCTTTGTAAAAGTATGCACCAAGGTCCAAGTTGCAGCCTCCAAAATGTCCTTGGTTGGTATTCCTCTGAGGAAGGCTGCTGCTCTGGTTGAATGTGGCCCAATGCCCTTAGACACTAATTTGCCATGTTGTGAATAGCAGAAACGAATGCATTGGCCTATCCACTTTGAAATAGTCTGCTTTGAGATAGCTTTTCCTTGAGATCCTGCAGCATATGCCACTAAGCTGCTCAGGCTTTCTGAAAGCTTTAGTTCTGTCCAAGTAGAAGCGTAGCTGTCTATATCCAAAGAATGCAGAAGTCTCTCCCTCTCTGTGGGTTTGGATAAAAGGTAGGCAAATGAATTGTTTGGTTAAGAGCCACAGTGGACACTACCTTAGGCATAAATGTTGGGTTTGTCCTCAGAGAAACCCTGTCCGGATGGAAAATTATAAAAGGTTCCACAGCCATTAATGCCTGTAACTCAGACTCTTCTTGCTGAAGATATTGCTAGGAGCAGAGCCGTTTTCCATAAGAATTTTATCTCAGCTGTATTGGCTGGCTCAAAAGAAGGCAGTGTGAGCTTTTCACAGACAAAATTGAGGTCCCATGCAGGTATTGGCACTCTCCTTGGAGGTTTTGTGTTTTTGGCCCCTCTGAGGTACTGCCTTAGCAGTGAATGTGAAAGAAGAGGTGGGTCCATATTGTAATTAGCTGAAATGGCAGAGGCATGGATCTTGATGAGGATAGGCCTTTGTCCAGCTTCTCAGTTAGATATAGTAAAATGAGGAATATTTGGTACAAACGTGTCAATTTCTTGTGCCTGGTTCCAAGCACAGAATCTCTTCCATTTTTCTGCGCAAGATTTTCTGGTGCTGGGCCTCCTGGCCTCCAAAATAACATCCATAACTGCTTTAGAAAGAGGTGTGTTCCGAGTGGTTACATTACCCACCATGCAGCCAGATTTAGGGTTCTGAATTGACTGTACATGATTTGGATTGTTTTGTTGGGTCAGTAAATGAGAAATTTGAGGTAATGTCCAGGCTGGGCCTTGAGACAAACTTTTTAGGATTGGGTACCAGTGCTGGCGTGGCCAGTCTGGGGCAATCAGTAGCATTTTTGTCTGACTTTTAGGAGTACCTTGGGGAGGAGAGGCAATGAAGAAAGGCATATACTGTAAGGGTTTTCCAGCTGAATGACACAGCATCCACTTTCCATGCTTGTTGTGATGAGTCCTTGTGCAGAATCTCTGTAGTTGGCAGTTGAGAGGAGGCAAATAGATCTATGTCTGGGCATCCCCATTTCCTTGTTATGCTGAAGATTTGTGGATCTAGTTTCCACTCGTGAGGAAACATGAGGTTTCTGCTTAGTCAGCCAGAGAAGGTCTTTCCTGGCGGGAATTGTGCTTGCAGGTGTACTTGATAAGTCAATGCTGTGTTCCACAAAGTCATGGCTTGTCTGCAGAGGGAGAAGGAATGTGTGCCTCCCTGCTTGTTTATGTACCACATGACTGTAGTATTGTCCATCTATCAGCAGTTGTCCTGGATGTAGATCATTGAAGGCTGTCAGGGCATTCTGTACAGCTAGCATCTCTGATTGATATGAAGATGCATTTGGCTTGTGGGTCATGTGCCCTGAAAACATTTTCCTGCCATGTGGGCTCCCCAGGCATAACCTGATGCATCTGTTGTGTCTGCCTGGCTGTGGGTAAAGTGAATGGCTGTCCCTTGTGGTGACAGGCCTGTGCCCACCATCGAAGCTCCTGCTGCCGGCAGGGAATGAGACTGTTTCCAGGCTGTGGCAATGTTGGGTCCAAACACTTTTTAGATACCAATGCAGTTTCTTCATATGCAGTCTTGCATATGGAATTAGCAGAATGCCATGAAGCCCAAAGCCTGCAGAATTTTTCTTGCAGATAACTGGGTCTTTGTTGCCAACATTTCGAAGAAAGAAGTCAGTTGCCTTTGTCTGGCGTGAGATAAGCCATCTGGGCAGTTGTATTTAAGCTTGCACCCAGGAATATTATCTCTTGAGAGGGTACCAGTTTTGATTTCTTTTCGTTTACTGTGTACCCTAGGCAAATTAGTAATCTTTTTACAAACGCCAGATGCTTCAGCAGAATGTCCTTGTTCTCTGCTTGAATAAGGCAGTCATCCAAGTAAGGATATATTTGGATTCCTCTGTCTGCAAAAAAGCAATTAATGGTGCCAGGCATTTTGTGAAAACCCTGGGCGCAGTAGATAAGTCAAAGGGCAGTGCAGAGAATTGGTAGTGCATTGAGCCAGCTATGAATCTGAGGTATCTTCTGCAAGATTGTCCGATTGGGACAGGCAGGTAATGCCTCCAAGGTCCAAAGTTACAAGCCAAGCCTTCTTGCCCAGCATGGGCAGAAGCTGCTGCAGAGTCAACATTTTGAAACATCCAGAGGTGTTTTGAATAGACAGGTCCAGTATTGGTCTCCAGGCTTTGTCCTTTCTGGGTACCAAGAAAAGTCTTGAGTAAAATCCTTGTCCCTGCTCTTGCTGTGGTACTCGCTGAATGGCCCTCATATCCATGAGGGATGAAACTTGCTTCTGTGCCTCTGCCCATTGACTGTGTGGCAGGTCTGGCATACCTTGTCTTTGGAAGGGTGTGACAGTGGAACCTGTAAGCCCTGAGACACTATATTCAAAACCCATGTTGTCCTGGGTGATAATGTGCCAATTTTGTGAAAAAAAGTGCTAGTTTTCCCCCTAAGGAGGCTGCCAAAAGATAAGTGCTTGGTATTGGCAGAGGAAAATCATTGGGACTGTTTCCTATATGGCTGTGATTTGTCTTCTCTGCTTTTGGAGGTGGAAGCACCCCCACTGTTAAGGCCTGTATGAGCCTTGGGGCTGGGATCTGCCTCTAGGAGTCTGTATCTGCCTCTGTGGCCTGACACTGGAAAGGACCAATTCTTAGAAGGCTAGTTTCTGCTAAATCTGGGTGGCTGTATCTGTAAGAAATCCTTAACTGTCTGCATAGATTTCGCTTTATCCTCCATTTTCTTCAACACCTCTTCTGCCTTAAGTATCATGCTGTAATGGAGCATCCAATAATTTTGCTTTAACATCAGGCAGATTCTGTTCCATTAACCAAGCATGCCTTCTAATGACAGAACACGCAACAGCGGCCCTGCAAGAGGCCTCCAGTGAATCAAAACCACATTGCAAAGTATGCTTTCCCACTTGTTCAGCTGCATGCAATAAATCCTGCATTTCCTTGTTTTCAGAACATTCAGAATTTGTCGACATTGTTTTAGCAGTGACATTAAGTACTGCTGATATTTAAGCATATGAAATTGAATTTAAAGCCCTTACAGCCAAGGTAGCAGAAGTGCAAACCCCCCCCCCCATCTGTCCAGTGCCCTAGAATCCCTATCAGAGGGAACAGGGTTTTTTTGCAGTGGAAGCCTTGACCCCATTGGGACCCCGAGATATAGTTCCTGGGTCAGCAGCAGGGTTTTTATATAGAAATTTGTGAGAATCTGGAACCCTGTAGTATGTCTGGCTTAACAGGTGCAGGGGGTAAAGAATCAGGAGACAGGCCGGACTCTGAAAATACATCTACAATGTCTAGAACAGGTGGAATAGCAAGAGGTCTGTGCTGTGGTAGTAAAAGAAAGTCTGAGCCTTTTCTTAGATTCTGAGTAATCTTGGCTCTCCCAGTGAAAGTGCTCCCTCATGGTATGCAGGGTTTCCCCAAAAGAATAATCCTCAGGAGAGGCTGAAGGAATAGATTCTTCAGCATCAGAATCCTCATAGGGAGGAAGAAAGAATCCCTGTTCAGAAGAGAAGTCAGAGGAAATGGAAACCTGATCTGAAGAGTCTCTTGTCCTTGCCTAGGCCTCTTATCAGGAGGGGGATGGGAACCCCTGATCAAAGTAATTAGGTCTTCGGCCATTTTAAGCATGTTTTTTAGGCATGGAGGCCTTTTCCTTGTGCTTTTTATAAACTCAGGTAGTTGGCTGTTCCGACTGCAAATATATAATTCTTCGACCAAAGTAATTAAATGCAAAATCGTACCAACGCTTAGTGTGTTGGTTAAATCTAGCACAAAACAGACAGCTAGCAACATCGTGGTCAGGGCCTAGGCAAGGAATACAGTAAGAATGAAAATCCTTGAGGTATTTGCTTCCCACAAGAAATACAATTGTTAACTTTCTGACATTGGTCTGGAGCATGAAAAAAAAGTTTCCCCAACGGGGTACTTGGCTTTAATGAAGACTTCGGATCTGAAATTCGATTTTGAAAATTTCAGGAGTCTGCCAACCAGCACTTGTGAACTGCTTTTGCTTCGGGCACCACGCAGCAAGAAAGACGGAAGAAAATGGCATTGGCTGCATCTTTTTTACCCCTGGCGCACTGACATCAGGGAAGAGGCGACAGCAACCGAAGCCAGATCAGGACTTTGGAATTCAGGCAGACTGCGGGTAGCCTGCCAGCATGATAACCCAAGTGTAATGACTGCAACAGGGAAACACTATGATCATGTTTATATAATTTTTAATAAGCAAGATCGTAAAGAAAAACTGAAGCAACAATCCCACTTTTGGCAGAAGACTTCAGGAACAGGCACAGCTTTCTGGCCAAAACACAGTAAAAAGCAATGAACACTTACTCTAGCCCTCAGAAGTAAAACTCTCTATTGTGGGGGAAAATAAAAGTAAACGCCCCCTTTAAAATTAAGTCACATGACCAAACATTTAATAAAATATTAAGTTTCACAGAAAGATAATTTTCTAATACAAAGTGGAAGGTCTTATAGGTTCATAGGTAGGTACAAGGCTGCCAGGGGGCATTTACAAGCCTAGCCAGAGTGTTGGCTTTCGCCACCCCATTGATTAAACTGATCCTCTGTCAGAGCCAATGACGTGATCCCAGGGGTGTATTTTCTGTTACCCATCCACTCGTCAGGTTTCTCGAAGAGTGTTCTTGAGGAGCTCTGCCCGATGTAATTTGGAATTTTGTTCCAAAGCATGGGGAGTCTCAGACAGGAATCTATCCCTCCAGCATGTTCTATTTATTGTGGCGAGGTTTAGCTCACTAGAGCGCGTTGCTCGCAGGGACTTGGATTTCTTTAGGTGGAGCATGTCCATCAATTCTTAGTAGGACATGGCTTTGTAAGTCAGGCAGAGATCTCTAAGCGTTATGCCACTGAGTACAGCCGGAGTTTTCAGTCAGGCTGCATAGGACATGTTTGAGACCAGTAATCCACTTGGTGAGGTACTTCGAACAGCTCGATAGATCACTGAAGTGTCTAAGGTACATCCCAAATGGGGCATTGTACTCTGATGGGTCTAATGAGTGATGAGTAGAGGGGCACTACAATCTCTAATTCTAGATGCGAACCCTTTAGTAATTAGATGGGCCACAGAGGATTTCCTAACTACTTTGGCAAGGATCGTCAAAGGAGAGATTACTATCTACCTGGGTCCCCAGATCTCTTATTACCTCTTCTGTATTAAGGGGGCTGCCACTTAAGTAGTAATTCGTGGGTGTTTTGTTTTTCCCAAATGGGATAACTACGCATTTTTTGGCATTTAGCTTGAGGCCATGACTGACACCAGGTGTCAGTGTGTTTGTACTTCTGAGAAGTATATGCCAAACATTAAGGGTCCCAGGACCGAGCCTTGTAGGGCACCACTTGACTGATTTAGAGTCTGACCTGGAGCCCGCTATTCTTACCGGGTGAGTTCTGTCTAAGCCAGTTGGCAACCCATCTTGTGATGTAGGGGTTTATGTTCAGGCTGGTGAGTTTCTGTAACACCAGAGTGGGGAATGGTGTCGAAAGCCTTGGCGAGGTCAAGGTAGGCTGTGTGAACCACCTTTCCTCGTCTATGGCCTTTGAGATAGTCTCGAAGAAGTCAACCAGGTTTAGTAGGCATGATCTGCCCTTAAAGCTGAACTGGGTCGGGTCAAGTGTTTGGAGGTTCACAATGTCTTTGTTAATGAGCTCCATGATTATGCAAGCCATAGCCTTTCAGACCAGGCTAGTCAGGCTTATGGGGCAATAGTTACCAGGGTCAGTTGTGGCCCCTCCTTTGTGGAGAGGAATAACCGTTGCTGTGCGCCATTCTACGGGCACGTAGTCTGTGGATAGGCTGAGGTTGAACAGCATGTTTAGGTGGGGGGTTCGTTCATTCTGTAGTTCGTGCAAGACGCAGCCTGGGACACCATCTGGTCCAACTGACGCTGTTTTTGGCTTTTGAAAAGGCTGTTTTCACCTGTGCGTCTGAAGTTTGGGACACTACACTTTTCCGGTACTGTTGTGGGTCTTTTCCCCAACCAAAGGGTACTCTGTCCTGCAATGGAGCCAAAAAAATCCCCTTTTCACAAACTCAAAACTGGAATCTGCAGAGAACTTCTGTTGGGACCATACATTTTATATACCATTTTTGTCCCTAACCAGAGAGTTCTGCTAGAGGAATCATATAAGCCATAACAACCAGAATCCAGAGAAACACCCTGGTAAGAAAGCAGACCAAACAAAACTCAAGATCTAGACTGACATTTTTCCTGTGAATGAAAAGCTCTGAACTGCGGTACCCAAAAGACACCACAGGAAAAATAATCTTTGAGTCACCAGAAAACTCTACTAGGGAATAAAGGGCAAGTTATGAATGGATAACATTTTGAACTTGGCCTTACAAACTGATTAAAGATTCAGAACTTGCTTCCATAAATCTTTTTGGGAACCAGAAACAGTGAATAAAATCCTTCAGAGGATTTGGAGAAACTGCTAACCCCCTCAAGACAGCATATGCCGAGTGACAGGAGAGGAGTTTAGTCTGGCAGATAAGGGAGAAGTCCCACAAAATGAGGGAGTGTGTCCCACATAAACCATGATGTATTACTTCAAAAACTGTTGCCAGAGAAGTGGAGATTCATATTTCCTGGAAGGACCAAGGGGGAGTACAGTCTAGTAAACTGTCTGTTCGGGGGTCCTTTCTGAAACCTTGCTACCACTGCTTTTTAAAAGTGTGCCTACCAGTAGCTCACTGACCATTTTGCGTTAAAATGGTAGTAGGGGTATCATTAAACCCTTCAACAGACTTGAAGGCTGAAAATTGAGAGATACCTTAAATAAGCTTAGCTCTCCAGCACTTAAAGACTTCCACAACAGATATCCCCAAAACACTATCCACAGGAAAATTTTCAGCTCCACCTTCTTGAAGGTTGAGAATGCAACCAAACAATCCTCATTTTAACAGTTCGTGGCAGCAGTCTTAAGTCACATCAGTAGAATCATAAGCACACTTCAAGCAGTGGGTAGCCACTTAAGAGCATTTGTAAGAGCAATCAAAAAGCAGTTTTCCTCATAAGAAACTGATGTCAAAATACTCTTACATGTTTTTAAGATGGGCAAGCATAAACTAACAGGATATTGACAGCTATGAATTCTAAAACTTAGTCATGCACAAAAATATACTCATCCTAAATCAAAAGCTTTGCAGTTCTCGTCAGAAGGGGAGATTAGTACTAACCACATGTTTAGCAGCAGCTGAACCTGATCTGGGAAAACTGTATAAAATACTAGTTATATATTACACTCAGTGGGGCTGGAGCCAGTCAAGTTGCAGGCTGTGACAAACATCCACCAATGCTGAACGAACAGCAAGAATTAGAGTAAGGTCTGGAAAATCCAGCTGCAATAAATCATAACTCGGGGACAGCAGAATGTCATTATGCTCTCAATGAAAGACATTCTGGAAACAGTTTCACAGGGAAAACAATCCTTCAACGGGACTGGCAGAAGCCATACTCAGAATCTGAATCAGAAACATGAGAAAAAGTACAGTTTTGTACCTACCATAAATGTAGATGTCCGAACTGGATAGCATCTGCAGTCATAACAACTGGGTTGTCCTGTCGTCAGGCAGCCCTGCAGTCGGCCGGATTCCAAAGTCCGGGTCCGGCTTCGGCTGATGTCTCACTCTACCCGACGTCATCTCTGTTGGTCTTCGGGTATAAAAGCATCAGCCGACGCCATTTTCCTCAGTGTTTCTTGCCCCAGATGCCAGTAGCCCTCTTGCAGGCTAAAATTTGGATAGATGCCAATGTTTCCAAATAGATAGAGGTAAACACAATAAGCATGTATGTACATATATACAAACAAATACACCATAAAAGACCCCCCCCCCCAACAGCTAGCTATTAGGAGGGTAAACACCCTAGGAGTACCACAGAGGGGAAGGAGGGAGGGTAATCCTGACTGCAGATGCTATCCAGTTCGGACATCTACATTTATGGTAGGTACAAAACTGTACTATGTCCTTCATGGATGCATCTGCAGTCATAACAACTGGGTAGAATACCATAGCCAACTAGGGGAGGAGGATAAAAGTAGATTATGGTGTGTTTAGGATCCCTTGCAGTACAGCAGTGGCAAACCCTGCTCGGGATCTGGAATATAGAGGCAAATTATAATGCTTGGCAAATGTATGCACGGAGGTCCAAGTAGCCGCCTCAATAATGTCTTTGGTTGCCACTCCTCGTAAGAAGGCTGTGGTAGTGGCTGTTGCCCTTGTAGAATGAGGTCTTATGTTCTGTGGAATTGGTTTTCCATGGAAGGAGTAACAGTATCGTATGCAATTTCCTATCCATTTGGAGATTGTCTGTTTGGAAATAGCTTTTCCTTCCCTTCCTGTTGCATAGGCTACAAAAAGTTGGTCAGTCTTTCTGCTATTTTTTGTTCTGTCCAAGTAGTAGCGTAGCTGTCTATGTACATCCAAGGTATGCAGTATTCTTTCCCTCTGTTTTGTGGGTTGGGAAAGAAGGTAGGTAGGTGGATTGCCTGGTTTAAAGACACTCTGGATACCACCTTGGGCATAAATGTTGGATTAGTCCTCATGGACACTATCTTGGTGGAAGATTAGGAAGGGTTGCACTGCCATTAAGGCCTGTAGTTCTGAAACCCTCCTTGCTGAAGTAATTGCCAGTAGGAAAGCAGTTTTCCATGACAGGTGTTGTAGGTCTGCTGTTGCTGCTGGTTCAAAGGGTGATAGTGTCAACTTTTCTAGCACAAAGTTTAAATCCCAAGCTGGTAATGGTGGTTTCCTTGGAGGTTTTACATTCTTGATGCCTCTGAGGAACTGCCTGAGCAAAGGGTGCGAAAAAACAGGTGGATCAAAGCTGTATTCTGCTGAAATAGCTGATGCATGTATCTTGATGGAGGAGTAGGACAGGCCTGAATGAAGAAGTTCGGCCAGATACTCCAGAATGTTAGGCATATCTATGTTTGACACATCTTTTCCTCTTTCCGTACTCCAAATGACAAACCTTTTCCATTTTCCAGCATAGTTCCTTCTTGTTGAAGGTCTGCGTGCTTCAAGAATAATGTCTTTAACTCTTTGGGAAAGTTCTGGATTAGCTGCTGCTATGTGATGTTCCATGCAGTCAGTTGCAACGTTTTTAGGTTTGGATGTATGATGCTGTAGTTGTTCTGAGTTAACATCAAAGGCATCAGGGGTATTGGCCACATATTGTTCCGAGACATGCTCCTCAGTAGTGGGTACCAGTGTTGTCTTGGCCAGTTTGGAGCTATCAGGATCATCCTTGGACGTTCTTCCTTGATTTTTAGTAGTACCTTGTGTATCAAAGGAAGAGGTGGGAATGCATATGCTGTTAGGCCTTTCCAGTTGAAGGAGAGCGAGTCCACTTTCCATGCTAGTGGGTGGAATGTCCTTGTGCAGAATTTTTTGAGCTGGTGATTGAGAGGTGATGCGAATAGGTCTATCTGTGGCATTCCCCATTTCTTTGAGATGGTCTTGAAGATGTCCGGGTGCAGCTTCCATTCGTGGGCATCCGAAGTGGTTCTGCTTAATATGTCTGCTAGAGTATTGTTTTTCCCCGGTACAAATATTGCCTGTAACTGGATGTTGTAGCTGAGTGCCAGGGTCCACAGCTCCAAGGTCATTCTGCATAGGGGGTATGAATGAGTGCCTCCCTGTTTGTTGATGTACCACATGACTGTGGTGTTGTCTGTCCTTATCCTCAACTGGCCCTCTTTGAGAAATGGTTTGAACTTTTGGATTGCCAGTTTTACTGCCAGCATTTCTTTTAGATTGATGTGCAGGCGAAGTTGATCCTGTGTCCACAATCCTTGCACGCATTTGTCCAGCATGTGGGCCCCCCATCCTAGGTCTGAAGCGTCTGTTGTGATGGTCTGGCTTGCTTGACATCTGCGAAAGGGTAGGCCTGGGTTTGACTGGCATGCCTGAGCCCACCATAGGAACTCCTGTTTTAAGCATGGAATTAGTGGGATTTCTGTTTCTAGACTGTGTCTGTGTTGGGACCATAAATTCTTTAGGTACCACTGTAGTTTCCTCATATGTAGTCTGGCAAATGGAACCAAGATTATGCATGATGCCATGAAGCCCAAGGCCTACAGAACTTTTCTTGCTGTTAACTTGTTCAGTTTTGTTAGTGCCAAGAAGTAAAGAGGAAGTTCTTTTTGTTTTTCTGTAGTCAGGAATGCCATTTGTTTTACTGTGTCCAATTCCGCGCCCAAGAATGTCCTTGTTTGGGATGGTATCAGCCTTGACTTTTGTAAATTGACTGTGTATCCCAGTGCTTGTAGCAAGTAAATGACCCTTTGTAAATCTGTTGTCAGCTTGCTTTTGTTGTCCCCTTGTAGCAGGCAGTCGTCCAGGTATGGGTAAAATTGAATTCCCTGTAGTCTGCAATGGGCGATTACTGATGCCAGGCATTTTGTGAATACTCTGGGTGCAGTAGATAAGCCAAAGGGCAATGCTGAGAATTGATAGTGCTCTGATCCTGCAAGAAATCTGAGGTATCTTCTGCAGATTGGTCGAATGGGGACGTGCAGGTATGCCTCCTTGAGATCTAGAGTTACCAGCCAAGACTCCTTGCCCAGCATGGGAAGAAGTTGCTGTAGGGTCAGCATTTTGAATTTTGGGACAATGATGTATGTATTTAAGGTGGACAGGTCGAGAATTGGTCTCCAACTTTTTTCCTTTCTTGGAACTAGGAATAGTCTGGAATAGAACCCCTTTCCTTGCTCTGCTGTAGGCACTCTTTCCACAGCTCTCATGTTTGCTAACTCCATTATCTGGCGTAGAGCCTCTGTTTTTTGATTTGGAGGTAGATTTGGCATTCCTCTTGACTGGTAAAGTGTGGAAGTGAAACCGGTAACCTTGATCTATGGTTTGTAAAATCCACTTGTCTTTTGTTATGTAGTGCCAGTTCTTTGAAAATAAGGTTAACTTTCCGCCTAGAGGAGCTGCTATTTGTTCCCTGGTAGGCGGATTTAGGTTAAGTCACTGTGGTTGTGCTGATGTAGTGGCAGTGGCTGTGTCTGTGCCTCTGTTGTTACCTTGCCACTGTCGCCTCTGTAGGCACCTCCTCTGGATTGGTTTCTGCCTCTGGAACGCCTATTCCTGCCCCTTTGAAATTTTGTGGAGTCAGGAAAGGACCAATTTTGGCAGGCCAGTTCCTGCTAAACCTTGGGGTTGAACCTGCAAGAAATCTTTAACAGTTTGAACAGATTTTGCCTTTTCTTCCATTTTCTTCATAACCTGCTGGGCAGGTGTACCAAACAAACTTGTCTTGTCCATAGGAGCATCTAGCAACTTAGCTTTAACATGATCCGGTAAAGCTTGTTCCTTTAGCCATGCATGCCTTCTTATCACTGTGCCTGTCATGGCTGATCTAAATGAAGCCTCCAGTGCATCATAGCCACATTTTAAGGAATGGTTGCTAACCTGTTTTATGTTATTTACCATCTCTAATACATATTTCTTATCAAGAGATTCATCAGTGGTTAGTTTTTTAGTTAACTGATCAAGCATAAACTCTTGGTATTGTATCATGTGAAACTGACAGTTTAAAGCTCTAGCTGAGAGAGTAGCTGAAGTGTAGACCTTTTTACCCCATCTGTCTAATGACCTTGCTTCCCTTTCAGAAGGAATAGGGTTTTTAGCTGTGGTCGCGGCTACTGCCTTGGGACCCTGTGATATAGTTTCTGGGTCTGCAAGTGGGGCCTTGTAAAGGTGGTGATGAGTATCTGGCACCCTGTAAAATCTGTCTGGTTTGGCAGGGGCTGGGGGTAAAGAATCTGGAGCGGAGCAAACATCATTGAAAGCATCATTGAAAGCATCATCCACCACAGAGAGAACAGGAGGTATAGCTAAGGGCCTGTGCTGTGGGAGGTGCAGAAAGGTCCTAAGTCTTTTCTGGAGTCTGAAAAATCCTGTTGCTGCCATTGGAACTGTTCTCGCATGGCATGCAAGGTTTCCCCAAAGGAGAATTCTTCTGGTGGGGAAGCAGCTGGAATGGATTCTTCAGCATCAGAATCTTCAAAATTGGAGAAGGGAGCCTCTGGCTGGTCAGTTATGTCTGATTCATCAGCAGAATCATCAGAAGACACTGGCTCAGGGGGCTCTGCCCTAGGTCTCTTCTCTGGGGGCTGAGAGGCCCCGTCTGGGTGAGATTGAGATCCTCTAATTAAAGAAATTAAATCTTCTGCCAAAGTAAGCATTTGAGAACTAGAAGAGGGCCTGGATGTGGGGGTTTAACAGGCACTGTTTTAGTAGTCTTGGCTGCTTTAGCCCTGGCGAAGGCCTTAATGGACATGGTTGCTGGAGGCCTAGCAGCACCACGTGCTGGGGTAGAGACATCCAAGGGGATGGTGTCTGATAAGTCAACCACCGTAGTGGGTAAAATTTCTGAGGTCGATTCAAGAGTTGTAGCAGGGGCCTCAGTTGTAGGAATAGGTTCAGCTGTACTTTGATCAGTTCTCGGTTTCGGCCGAAACAGAGACACTCGCGGTTTGCTTAACCATGGTTTCGGCCGAAACCGCGGACCGCGAGTGTCGGTCTTTATCTTTGCGTTTTTTGGTAGATTGGGTAGTCGGAGGATCCGACGGCATAATGTACGCAAAATCAGAACCGAAAAACTGTTCTGCAAACTCCGATCGACGTCGGTTGAAAGAAGCACAGGCCGAACAGGCTGCTACGTCGTGGGCTGGGCCTAAACAAGGCAGACAGTAAGAGTGGAAATCTTTATGAGGTATTTGTTTCCCACAGGTTAAACAATTGTTAACTTTTTCTGACATCGGCTGAGGCAAGAAAGAGTCCCCAACGGGGTACTTAGCTTTAGAAGTCTTCGAAGTAGTATTCGGTAGAAATAATCTCTGGATCCGACCGACCGGCACTTGCGAACAGCTTCTGCTTCGGGCGCCACGCGGCAAGAAAGACTGAGGAAAATGGCGTCGGCTGATGCTTTTATACCCGAAGACCAACAGAGATGACGTCGGGTGGAGTGCGACATCAGCCGAAGCCGGACCCGGACTTTGGAATCCGGCCGACTGCAGGGCTGCCTGACGACAGGACAACCCAGTTGTTATGACTGCAGATGCATCCATGAAGGACATCAAAATAGAATCTGTCCAGTCACATTTTGAGTTTTGAAGTAATGAATCTCTTTAGAAATTAAAGAATCTTTTCTTATTAGAAACGAGAAGGATAAAAAACCCAAATTAAACCCGGACCCAGGCCCAATAGATCACTCCTGTCCAAAGTGACAGGTAGGTCACCCAAGATCTTGCTTCTTTTGACGCGAATTTCTTAAGATTCATGACTTTTTGCCAGGATAAAGACTAGACAGTCTTAGTCTAGCAAGACAGAGGGATAGTATTCTCCACCCCTTCTCCCACGAAGGAATGCTATTCCCAGGCATACAGAGGGCACTACCAACTGAAAAGAACATTTCTAGGCACCAGTCCATGGTAAGAACTCTACCAGAAAGAGCCAAATAAAGAGGAATGAGCTGTAAGCCAGAAATGGCCACAGAAGTCACCCATCTGCAGCTGAGGCACTTCAGTCACCTGATGCAGTGGCAATAGGTTAATAGTCTTTGCGGTTTGAAGGAGAAAGGGCTGAGGAACCAGTAGGTTGTTTTCTCAATTAAGCCAAACATAAAAAGGGTCAGATTCCCAGGGAAGCCTGGCAGTAAGTCAGTAAGATAGGCAAGTAAAAAAAAAAAAAAAACTGCAAATGTCACCGAAATGTAACATCTTTAACTTAAATTTAAGCAACCTTTTCCCACAAAAGTACAAAGTAACTAGTTAATAACAGCTATGTGACAGCCAATTAATTCTTAGCTTAAAAACTACATTTTTCACAGGATAAGCTCATCTTCTGTCATAAAAATAAGAAAGTCCACTACCACCTCCAACAGAAACTCAGTCCAACAATGGAAAGCGTTACCTGACTGTCGAGCCTCCAAAGATCAGAAAGTACTTTTCAGCAACAGTAAAGATCAGAGGAGCTTGGCACCCAAACTACTCACACATCAGCTTAGCTTGAGAAGACTGTTTGGGCATGCAAAAGGTGCCATTGAAGTTCTGAAAGCTGTCTTGATGGCTGCATCCTATATGCAGGATAATACAGCTCATACAGCCAAGGCTACTACAGCAGTGATCTTAGTAATGAACATTAAACATGTCAAAACCTTTTCCATCCTTGCCAGTGGGAATATGGCTAGCATTTACACCATGCTTAGCAGTAGAAAGCTTAGATATACATACCACTGCATGACCTGACTTCAGGTTACAAAGGGCACGAGTCTGCATGTGTGTGTGTGTGTGTGTGTGTGTGTGGGGGGGGGGGGACTTCTGGAGGGAAATCTACAGAAATATTTTGCTCAGAGTTTTTCGTATTAGAATTAATGAGGGGGATCAATACCCCCCCAAATTCAACAGGGAATCACTAAAAGGGAGGGGGAAAGCATCTCTGTTAGAAGGCAATGAGGATTTCAGATTAAAACAAAGCCTAAAGTAGCCTACTAGCAAATCCCAACAATCTTCCCTACACAGTTAAAAACGTTTCTCCTGTATCTTAGCTTAGGATTTTACCTCCTGAGAGACTCCCTTTGGCAAAAACAAAGTTCCCACAAATTACCACATAGGTGGTAATCCATTAAGTACAGAAGTAGTAATTAGGGACCTGGGGACCCAAGTTGATAGCAATCTCTCATTTGACAACCACGTGGCCAAAGTGGTTAGAAAAACATTTTATATAGCCCACCTAATCATGAAGGGATTCACATCTAGATCAGGGGAGGTCATCGTGCCTCTTGACTCATCCCTCATCAGGCCCATAATTGAGTACAATACCCCTTTTGGGATGTACCTTACCAGACACCTGCAGCAACTGGAAAGACCCCAAAAGTACCTCACCAAGAGGATCAAAGTGCTCAAACAGATGCCATATGCTGCCCGGTTAAAGACACTCCAGCTCTCAGTGGCATACCGCCTGCTCAGAGGCGATCTGTGCCCAATGTATAAAGCCATGTCCAACCCGGAATTAATGGACATGCTGCACCTCAGAAAATCCAAATCCCATCGAGCTACGCGCTCGAGAGACTTGAACCTCAGCACTGAATTAAATAGGACATGCTGGAGGGACAGATTCATAACCCAGAGGCTCCCTTCACTCTGGAATAAAATCCCAGTCCAGGTTAGGCAGAGTCCCTCATTGACTCTCTTCAAGAGGAATCTTGAGTTAATGGGGGATCGTAGGTTACCCCGGGTATCACTTCTGTCTCACTGTTAGACAGAGGCACATTATACTAACCTCGAAAAAGGGCATAGCAAAATTAATTTAAAATGGGTGGCGAAAGCCAAACACACTCCGGCTAGGCTTATAAATGCCCTAGGGCAGATAGCCTAGTATGAACCTATGAACCTAAAAGCAAGCCTTGACAGGAGCATTAGCCAGGGAATCAGGCACATTACCTTAGCAAATGAACCACAAACCTGCACATGCTTCTTACAGAGACTGAAGTGGTCTTGTCTTGCCTGGCGAGGGCAACACTACAGCTGCAAAGGATATGGCAATCTTGCTACAGCAGAGGGATCAGGAGCAAGTGAGTGGTCAGAGGAACCCATATTGCCCATAGCAGTTGGCAACCAGCAGCGTAGACAGTTAAACGTATAAAGAATTCCATAGTAACTTTGTGCAGTTGAAAAACTACAGAGAAGGACAACTGCTCAATGTTAAACCCAAGAAGGAAGCCTCACAAGTGAGCTAAACTGACTGGAAATAGAAGGTTCACTTAAAATTTTCCAGGACAGTCCCAAAAAGAAATAGAGCCTCCTCCCCCCACACGCAATCTAGAGAAACATACAGGATGTTAATCTTTTAAAAAGATAGCCCAACCCATTTCCTAGTACAAAAATCAAAACTGCACAGAAACAGTTCAGAAAAATTATGTGGTGGAACGTTTTCCCAAGGGTTCTCCTGCTCTGCTGTGAAGAGATTGCCAGCAGGCAGTTCAACTTAACCCACACAGCACTTCAGTTGCAAGAAAGCTCTGGAACTTTTACCACACAAACTGCTTTTTTGGCAAGTCTCTGCTGAAGCCACTGCCAAGTTTGGGCACAAGGAAGATGCCCTAAAGCTTTGATAGCTGCCCAGTAGTCCTATCCTAAACATGGCTATGTCTCAAGTAGCTTTGGCAACTTTAACAGTTGTCTAAATAATGAACATCTACTGCTCCCACAAGCTCAGGCATGGCCCTTCAACCCCCTGTCTGCTCCAAGCTTCAGCACCAAAGTCCAATTCCAGTCACTTGGGACGTACTTAAGAGTTTTACCCCGTTCCCCAAAGCCAGAGGCAACCACCACATGAAGTTCACACCCCACCTCCACTACAGGCCAGTATAGTCAGTTAATTACAAAGCTTCTTTTTGGTTCCAAATGTACACAGCTCACAACCTACATATACTCAACTAAATGCAATACTTGCTTTCCACTGAGCCTGCAGCAAACAGACATCAGACTTCTAAAACTGACTAACAGTTCATAAGGTATTGCCTTAAAATCTCTCCTTAAAATCGCCACAGTAACAGTTTACTCCAGACTGTTACAGGGTTCAAGTCGCCCCATATAAAAAAAAAAATGTTTAAACAGTAGATGTTCAAAAAATCACTGCAGCAGTAGCCTTAACAATAAGGGTGATATCCTGTCAAGGATATCAGCCAGCCATTATCCAATGCTTCAGGGTACCTTCCACATGACAAGTCAGGCAGCTTTAGCTGAGCAGACTGAAAAGGGTGGTTTGAGCATGAAACCTTCAAAGCTTTCATGCCAACTTAGAGGAGGAAGCAAAGACCTGAAAGGACAATGCTGGAATCAAAAAATGTCCATACCTTGACAGCCACCACCAAAAAACAAGGGAGATGGAAGGAGCAGGTGGCCAACACAAGTTATCTACTGCTACAGTAAATATTCTCAGCGGTTACATGTTCATCACAGTAATCAGCACTGCAGTAGCTTTAGATATATGGGTACATTTCCAGAGCTTACATCTGAGAAGTAGAAATGGAAGGTATCCAGGAGCCCCTGGAGAATGGTTCTAGATCAGCATGACCTAAACTTACAGAAGGAATCAAGTTTATACTGCTTTGTATAAAGTATATACAGAGGACCACATTTCTGCTTATAGAATACTTCTATAAAACCACAGACAAAGCCAAGGCCCTGGTAGAGTGGGCCTCAACACAGCCTGGAACAATTTTATTACGGTGAGTACAGCAAATGAAAATAGCCTTAGACAACCATTTGTAATTTTGACAGGACCCGCATTTACAGACATCTGTTTCCAAGAGACTTCTCCTCTAAGCAGCCCCACTGGGAATTCGAGAGAAAAAGATATTGGTACTGGGACCAGAGACTTCAGACAGCACTGTATCTTTCTAATGTGGAGTATGCCAGGGTCTCATGGGAAACCTATGAGGCCCAAAAATCCTGACTTATTCCCTAGCAGTGACAGAAGTACGAGTGGAAAACCACAGATCTTTTATATCTAGACCCATTTCTATTTTTTTTTCTTATGGCACAGTCGTGAGGTGGCCGACGCACTAGAACACCATCCTGTTAGGAAGATTCAAAAAGGCCTTTGCATGTTTTGTTGGAATCACAGCTTGCATAAAAACTCACCCAAGTAATGGATTCCAGATACTTTGGAAACCCTGTAGCCTGCAGTGAGCTGCAACTGGAACGAGGCACTTTATGAACACTATTAGTGCAACAGATAGACCAAATGGTAATGCAGAAAACAATGCAGCAATCCAGGCATAAAACCTTACCACCTGTCTGGATTAATAGGGAAGTAATAAGCATCTTTTAAATCGTGTTACCAAGAAACGAGAACGAGGAAGAGGTAAGACTGAGAAGTGACATTTTGAACTTTAGCACTATCAAACAAGTTTGCGACAAAGATAAAGAAATGATATCCAAACCCCTGATCAAAGTAATTAGGTATTTGGCAATTTTAAGCATCTGTTTTTTAGGCATTGAGGTCTGTCCAGGAGAATGCTGTACTTGTTGCTCTCTCTTTAGAGGTGCTTTAGTCTTTCCTTTGAAGCTGAAGTTGGTTTCACATAACTGTGTAGGTCTGAACACACCCTCAGAAGCCGATGCCTGCTCAGCGGCTCCGGACCCATCTGAGGGAATAGTTTCAGTGTGTCCAATACCTTGAGTTTCCAGGGGCCTAGTCGGCTCCACTTGGGAGTCTGAAGCGGCCTGTGGCTCTGAGGTAGTGGGCGGCAGGGGCTGCGAAAGTGCCTCACTGAGAACCGGCGACAGGCCTAGTGGAAGCCTTGTCTGTTTTGGACCTTGAATGCCTGTCCTTTTCTTTGCCCTTTTTATAAACTCCGGTAGTCGGCTGTTCCGACGGCATTATATAATTAAATCTTCTGCCAAAGTAATGAAATGCAAAATCATACAGATGCTTAGTGTGTTAGTTAAATCTAGCACAAAACCCACAACTAGCAACGTCATGGTCAGGGCCTAGGCAAGGAATACAGTAAGAATGAAAATCCTTGAGGTATTTGCTTTCCACAAGAAATACAATTACTTTCTAACATCGGTCTGGAGCAAGAAAAAAAAAATTTTCCCCCAACGGGGTACTTAATTTTAAAGACTACTTCGGATCTGAAATTCGTATTTGAAAGTCTCAGGAGTCTGCAGACCGGCACTTGAACTGCTTTTGTTTCAGGCACCGCATGGCATGAAGAAAATGTCATCTGCTGCATCTTATATCCCTGGCGCACTGACATCAGGGAGGAGGCTAAAGAAACAGTCGCCGGACCTAAACTTTGGAATTCAGGCTGACTGCGGGTAGCCTGCCTGCAAGATAACCCAATTGTAATGGCTGCAACAGTGAAACACAATGAACATCTGGTCTGGCTAACTAGTCCTATGGAGATTCTACCCAGTAAAAAATCTTTTCCACTTGCTAGCACAAGTCTTTCTCTTAGTTGACTTATGGGAGAAAACAATATCACAAACTGCTGGGGAGATACTTGGAAGCCTGGCTAAAGTAAGCAGTGGAGGAACCAAGCTGTGAGCTTGAGTCTGAAGGGATTGGTGTAAGCCGCTTGACTGATTAATCAAAAGATCTGGCACTGGGTTCAGAATCCAAGGCTGGTCTAGAAGGTGGAGGTGCAGGAACTGAAACCATACCTGTAGAGGCCAATAGGGGGCAATGAGGATCATTTTACAACCCAACAATTTTGGTTTCTGTACGAGTCCTGGAATTAGGGGAAAATGCATAAAGGAGTCCCATCGTGGACTAGAGCGTTCCTTGGAGTTTGACCTGGGGGAAGAAGCAGGGAGAAGTTGCTGCATTTGTTGAGGGGAGTGGCAAACAGATCGCAGCAAGGCTGGCCGCATTTGCAGAAGATAAGGTCCACAACTCGTGAGGCATGAGGACAGCTCTGCTGAGCCTGTCCGCTATTATGTTGGACCTCCCAGGGATGTGCACTGCTGTCAGAAAACTTTGGGAGGAAATCGCCCATTGCCATAGTCTTGAGAGCTTCGACACAAGGGGTAGGACCTGGTCCTGCCCTGCTTGTTTATGTACCACACAACTGACATGTCTGTTTGGATCGCAATAGTTCCGGAAGGGAGAGTCTTGAAGAGCTTGCAATGCTAGAAGCACCGCTCTCATCTCTAGGACATCGATATGCAGATGGTACTCGTGAAGTTGCCACGTGCCTTGGACTGTCCTGCCTAGATAATGCCCCCCACCTTATCAGGGAGGCGTCCATGGTCACTGTGGCTACCAGAGGGGGTAGAAAGGTCCGCTGAGTCACCAGTGGGGAGACCATCCACCAAGAGAGGTGTCTTTTGCATGTTTCTGTAATCAGGATCATGTGAGACATGGGTAGTTACTGGAAGGACCACTGAGTGAAGAGACGCCACTGAAGGATTCTCATGTGGTAACGCGCTAATGGAAGAATGGCAGCTGCCATGGAGCCTAGAGCTTGCAGGACATGTCTGGCTTGAATCTTTCTGCTCTGCATTAGAAGTTACACTTGTTGGCGAATACAGAACACTTTCCTAAGGTAACCTTGCAAACATCTGTTGTGCGTTTAATTCTGCTCCTATATACAAGACAGGCTGACAGGGCAACAAGGCAGACTTTTCAAAATTTACTGTAATGCCTAGTCAGGTGCAGGTTGATATTGTATAATCTCATGCCTCTAAGGAGTTGATGCCTAGTGGTAGCAGTCAGGAGCTAGTCTAGACAGAGAAACACATGGAATCTTCTGACTGCTCAGGTGAGCAATGAGTACTGCCATACATTTGGTGAACACCCTGGGGCTGTGGTGAAACCAAAGGACAGAGCTCTGAACTGGTAATGATTGGCCCCTACCTGGGAGCGAAGAAATCTCCTGGAGAGCGTGTCCATTTTGATATGGTAGTACGCATCCTGAAGATCTATAGAGCATATCCAATTGTCCTGACCCAGAAAAGGGAGAAAGGACTGCAGCGTTACCATCCGGAACTTTTTTTTTTGTACAGATTTGTTCAATCTGCTGAGATCCAGTATTGGTCTCCAGTCCCCTGTCTTTTTTGGTACTAAAAATAATCTTGTGTAAGTTCCGGATCCTAGCTGGTCTGCAGGTACTTCCTGAATGGCTCTTCTAGCAGTTTTGAGACTTGAATGACTGCTTGATCCCTTAGACTGGGTGGGAAATAGTGCAGTTTTGTACCTGCCATAAATGTAGATGTTTTGTACCTGCCATAAATGTAGATGTTTTGTACCTGCCATAAATGTAGATGTTTTGTACCTGCCATAAATGTAGATGTTAGAGTGCTAATACAGCTGCAGTCATAACAGATGCGTTTTCCTGCCGTCAGGCGGGTCCTCGGTCGGCCGAATTCCAAAGTCTAGGTCCGGCGTCTGTTGTAGTCTCTTCCTCCCAGTCAGTGCGACAGGGGTATAAAAGATCCAGCCGACGCCATTTTCTTCAGTTTTTCTTGCCCCAGATGTCAGGTGCCCCCAGAAGGAAGGCAATACATAAAATTATGTAATAATGCAATGCAATATCAAAAAACAGTAGTTGCAAGCAAATACACCATGAAAGAATACCCCAATCAGGTTGTATGAGGTGTTAGCAGTTAGGCCTGGCCCAAGAGGGGAAGGGAGGGAGGGAAACCTGGACTGCAGCTGTATTAGCACTCTAACAGCTACATTTATGGTAGGTACAAAACTGTACTACGTTCATCGTGCATACAGCTGCAGTCATAACAGATGGGTAGAATCCAAAAGCTAAAAAAGGGGTGGTAGGCACTAGGTGGACTAGGAGCCAGGATGCCCTGTAAGACTGCAGTGGCAAAGCCTGCTCTAGATTTGGAGTATAATGTTAGGCGATAGTGCTTGAAGAAGGTATGTATGGAACTCCAAGTGGCTGCTTCCAAAATATCTTTGGTAGGAACCCCCGAGGAAAGGTGCAGAGGTAGCTGTAGCCCTTGTGGAGTGAGATCTGATGCCTGCAGGTACAGTTTTACCATGAAAAGAGTAACAAAAGCGTATGCAGTGGGCTATCCACTTTGAGATTGTCTGTTTGGAAATAGGCTTCCCTTGAGCTCCTGCAGCATAGGACACAGAGTTGCTCTGATTTTCTGAAAGGCGTTCTGTCAAAATAATAACAGAGCTGTCTGTGAATGTGCAAGGAATGTAGTAGTCTTTCCCCTTTGTTTTGAGGATTAGGGTAAAAGGTAGGTAAGTGGATAGCCTGATTCAAGGCTACCCTGGATACTACCTTTGGCATAAAGGACTGATTGGTTCGTAAGGCAACTCTGTCCTGATGGAAAATGATGAAAGGCTGCACAGCCATTAAGGCTTGTAGTTCCGAAACCCTGCGAGCTGAGGTGATTGCCAGGAGGAAGGCTGTTTTCCAGGACAAGTATTGCAGTTCTGTTGAAGCAGCTGGCTCAAAAGGAGACAAGGTCAGTTTTTCTAGAATGAAATTGAGGTCCCAAGCAGGTACTGGTAGTTTCCTTGGGGGTTTTATATTCTTAGCCCGTCTGAGGAACTGTCTTAAGAGGGGGTGAGAGAATAAAGGAGGATCAGTGTTGTATTCTGCAGAAATGGCTGAGGCGTGGATTTTGATGGAGAAGTCCATTGCTTAGCATTCAGCTAGGTACTGTAATATTTGAGTTAAATTCAGTATTCCAGGATTCTGACCCTTTTTCTCATTCCAGGCACAAAACCGTTTCCATTTTGCAGAGTAGGCTTTTCTAGTAGAAGGCCTTCTGGCCTCCAAAATGACATCCTGCACCTCCTTGGAGAGTAGGGCCGGTTGCGAATTTAAGGAATCTTCCATGCGGCTAGATTGAGTGTTTTCAGCTGACTGAAGAGTTTTGAAGTTGTGCCGAGTCAGTAGAAGAGGCATTAGAGGCAGGATCCATGGTGGCGAATGTGTCAGGCTTTTCAGGAATGGGTACCAGTGTTGTCTTGGCCAGTCTGGAGCAATGAGAATCATCTTTGGTCTGTCTGCTCTGGTTTTTAATAGAACTTTGGGCAGCAGAGGGAGAGGTGGAAAGGCATGAACTGTCATTGCTGTCCAACTGAAAGAGTGCGTCCACTTTCCAGGCCTGTGGATGAAAGGTCCTAGAGAAGAATTTTGCCAAGTGGCGATTTCTGTGGGAGGCAAAGAGATCTATGTCTGGCCTTCCCCATGCTTGAATTATCTTTGTGAAAACTTGAGGATGCAACTTCCATTCGTGTGGATCTGTCATATTTCTGCTTAGGTTGTCTGCCAGTGTGTTTTCCTTGCCTGGCAGGTAATGTGCTTGAAGCTCGATGTGTAATTCCAGAGCAGTGTTCCAAAGAGACATGGCTTGCCTGCATAGGGGGTATGAATGGGTACCTCCCTGTTTATGTACCACATTACTGTGGTGTTGTCTGTCCTTATCAATAGCTGGCCTGGATGCAGTAGGTATTTGAAAGCTAAAATAGTATTTATTACTGCTAGCATTTCCTTTTGATTGATGTGTAGGTGCTTTTCTTTTTGGGACCATTTGCCCTGAATGCACCGATATGTCATGTGCACCCCCCCAGGCGTAGTCAGAGGCGTCTGTTGTGATGACTTGATTTGCTTGAGGCTTGCAGAATGGGAGACCTGTGTTTCTTTGGCAACCTTGAGCCCACCACAGAAATTCCTTTTGAAGACATGGAATTAGTGGTATTATTGTTTCCAAACTGTGGCTGTGCTGAGACCATAGGTTTTTTAGGTACCATTGAAGTTTCCTCATATGCAGCTTTGCACATGGGATTAGTAGGATGCAAGATGCCATGAATCCCAGAGCCTGCAGGATTTTTCTTGCAGTCAGCCTGGTGAAAGTTGCCAGTTTTCAAGTATTGAGTTAGTTGCCCTTGTTTCTCTGGCGTGAGGTAGGCCATCTGGGTGTTTGTATCCAAGCTGGCACCCAGGAAAATTGTTTGAGAGGGTATTAGCCTTAATTTCTTTTTGTGGACTGTGTATCCCAGAGAATTCAACAACATTATTACAAACGCCAGATGTTTCAGAAGTATGTGCTTGCTGTCCGCTTGGATCAGGCAGTCGTCCAGATATGGGTATATTTGTATCCCTTGAAGTCTGCAGTAGGCGATTACTGATGCCAGGCATTTCGTAAACACTCTGGGCGCAGTAGATAAGCCAAAAAGCAATGCAGAGAATTGATAATGGGTTGAACCTGCAAGAAATCTGAGGTATCTTCTGCAATCTTGTCTGATTGGGAGATGCACGTATGCCTCCTTGAGGTCCAATGTTACCAGCCAGGACTCTTTGCCCAGCATGGGAAGAAGCTGCTGTAATCTGAGCATCTTGAATTTTGGCACGAGTAAAAATGTATTTAGGATGGATTGGTCCAAAATATGTCTCCAATCTTTTCCCTTCCTTGGTACCAGGAAGAGTCTGGAATAAAATCCTTGACCCTGTTCTTGTACAGGTACATCTTGAATAGCTTTCATGTCCATGAGATCTGACATTAGTTTTTGTGCCTCTGCCCTTTGTGTGGCAGGTTTGGCATGCCTCTCATTTTTGGAAGGGTGTGAAAGTGGAATCTGTAGCCTCTGTCTATAATGTCCAGGATCCATTTGTCTTTGTGACAATATGCCAATTTTTCGAAAATAATGCCAGTTTTCCGCCTAAAGGTGCTGCCATTTGAGCCTTGCTTGGCATGCAAAGGAGAAAGTCATTGGTTCTGCTTTCTGAATGGCTGTGAACTATCCTCACCACCTCTGTGTGGGTGCTTGCCATTGTCTGCCTCTAAACGATCCTTGAGATTGCCCTCTGCCCCTCGGGCGCCTGTATCTACCTCTTTGGGGTCTGTCCGTGGCTGGAAAGGACCAATTTTTGGAAGGGCAATTTCTACTTAAACGTGGAGGTCGTACCTGTAGGAAATCTTTTACTGTTTGCATGGATTTTGCCTTTTCCTCCATTTTCTTTAATACCTCCTCAGCTTTGACACCAAACAATACATCTTTTTGCAGTGGGGCATCTAGTAATTTAGCTTTGACATGATCTGGTAAGGTTTGCTCTGAGCCAGTCATGTCTACGTATGACTGATCCTGTAACAGCAGCTGTACGCGAGGCCTCTAAAGCATCAAAACCACATTGCAAAGTATGTTTACCCACTTGTTCTGCACTATGTATCAAATCCTGCAACTCCTTCAAGTCTGGTTGTTCAGGTTGTGACATTTTGTTACTCAACTGTGATAACAGAAATTGTTGGTACTTTAACATATGGAACTGACAGTTTAATGCCCTCATGGTTAAGGTGGCCGAGGTGTATACCTTTTTCCCCCCACCTTTCTAAAGCTCTGGAATCTCTCTGAAGGTAATGGATTTTTAGCAGTGGAGGCCTCAATTCCCTTGGGACCCTGTGATATAGTTTCTGGGTCAGCCGCATGGCTTTTGTATAGGAATTGGTGTGAGTAAGGAACCCGGTAATACCAGTCAGGCTTGACTGGAGCTGGAGGTAAAGAATCTGGGTTAAGGCAGGCCTCCGAATACACATCTAGAATGTCTAAGACAGGAGGTATTAGCCAGAGGCCTGTGCTGAGGGAGCAAGAGGAAATCCCCAAGCCTTTTCTTGGAGTCAGAGTACTCTTGGCCTTCCCAGTGGAAGTGTTCCCTCAAGGTATGCAAGGTTTCCCCAAAAGAGTAATCCTCGGGGACAGAGAATGGACTCCTCTGCATCAGAATCTTCAAAAGGAGTAAGAATGTTCCTGGTCTTCAAAATGTTCTGAAATAATGGAGGCCTGGTCCGAGGAGGGGGATTCTTCCTCCACTCTGGGTTTTTTGTCTGGGGGGGGGGGGGTTGAGAACCTCTAATAAGAGTAATCAAATCCTCAGCCATTTTGAGCATCTGCTTTTTAGGCATGGGGCCTTGAGAAGGGCCCTGTGGAGCTTGTCTTTTAGTATGCATGGCTGATTTAGACTTCGTGAAAGCCTTGATGGAGAAAGAAGAGGAAGGCCTGTAGACACCTTGAGAGGTGGCAGGTCTATCTAAACTCTGAGTTTCACCACCAATAGTGGCTTCGGTATCTGTAGTCAGGGTGTGGGCCGAAGAGCCTGTGACCTCGGGTACAGAAGACACCGCCAATGAAGTGTCGGTAGTCAGGGGCTGCATAGGCGCCTCACTGAGAACCAAACCACCTGTAGTCGGCTTTGGCGTGGTGTCTGTAGAAGTCACGGACCTCGTATGTCGGTCCTTATCTTTGCGTCTTTTACCCAAAACTGGAGTCGGAGTATCCAACGACAATTTAAATTTTTTGCCAAAATAGTGTTGGGCGAACTCCGCCAGACGCTTAGTGAGTGTTGAAAGTAGCACATAAATGACAGGCCGAGACGTTGTGGTCTGGGCCTAGGCAAGGAATGCAGAGGGAATGAAAATCCTTATGCGGTATTTGCTTCCCACATGAAATGCAATTATTAACTGTCTGACATCGGTCTGAGGCAAGAAAAGTTTCCCCAATGGGGTACTTGGCTTTCAAGAAGACTTCGGTTGAAAAATATTCGTACTCTCAGGAGCTGGCCGACCGGCACTTGCAAACTGCTTCTGCTTCGGGCACAGCGCGGCAAGAAAGACTGAAGAAAATGGCGTCGGCTGGATCTTTTACACACCTGTCGCACTGACGTCGGGAAGCGATGACAACCGACCCCGGACCTAGATTTTGGAATTCGGCCGACCGAGGACCCGCCTGACGGCAGGAAAACCCATCTGTTATGACTGCTGCTGTATGCACGATGGACATTGACTAGACGGGGTTGATGGAAGGGAATTTTGTAACCTCCAGATATGATAGAAATTACCCATCTGTCTCGTTATATTTTGCCAGGCTTTTGGGTACAATGAAAGTCTTCCCCTGCCTCCAGAGGTGAGCAGTCAGGGATACTGGAAGTATTTGGCAGAGAGTTTCTCAGTCACCCTGATTTTGCAGTCGCTCTCTGCCAAGAGGGCAGCATCTGCCATTGATTGTTTCCCCCTCTGCCCCTGGGGGTAAAAAACCACCAAGTCAGGCAAGGGTCCCTGGGATTTTTTTTTAAACCACATCTTTCCACCCCTCTGACCTTTGGGATAAGGTCTGCTAGGAGTAGAAAGTCTTGCCTTCCTGCTCACACCTGGTAAGCACGTCTTTCACCCAAGGCCCAAAAAGCAAGGAGTCAAAGGAGTATTTTTGAAGGACGCTCGAAAGGATTCCGCAAATTGACAGCAGCAGCCAAGCACATCTCCTGAGAGCCACTCTTGTACCTGCGGCTCTGGTCGCTCCATCAGCTGCATAGGAAATGAGCCTCATGGAGGAGTTGACTATTGAATTTAGAGTCGCAAGCTGGGAAGCTATTTTGGCTGTTGCTCCCTCAGCTGTAGGATAGTACAGTTGTGTACCTACCATAAATGTAGATGTTAGAGTGTATTCACTGTTGCAGTCATTACACTTGAGTTACCCTGTTGGCAAGCGACCCACAGCAAGCCCGAGTTCCAAAGTCTTGGTCTGGCGTCTGTCGCTTCTTCCCTGACGTCAGTGCGTCAGGGGTTTAAAGGTTGCAACAGATGCCATTTTCTTCAGTTTTTCTTGCCCCAGATGTCAGGTGCCCCCAGATAGGAAGGCTGTAATAATAAATGCCAGAAAACCATGCATATAGTACTAAGAACATTTCCTTCATCTACAAGCAAGTACACCACATAGATTGTAAAGAGTTGTGAAGTACAGAAAAGTCCCAGCAAAGAAAAGGGGGATTGTGGGTAACCTGGACTGCAACAGTGAATACACTAACATCTACATTTATGGTAGGTACAGAACTGTATTATGTTCATAGTGCTTCACTGTTGCAGTCATTACACTTGGGTAGAATCCCAAAGCTGAGGTTGGGTGGCTGGGTCTCAACTGGATTTGGCGAGGCTAACAAGCCCTGCAGAACTGCAGTGGCAAAGCCTGCTCTGGATTTAGAGTAGAGAGTTTGGTAGTGGTAGTGCTTGGTGAAAGTGTGCACCGAGCTCCAGGTTGCAGCTTCTATAATATCTTTGGTTGGCACTCTGAGGAAGGCTGAAGTGGCTGCTGTTCTGGTAGAATGAGGCCTAATAGTTACCGATTTGCCATGTTGAGCATAACAGAAGCGGATGTAGTGTCCTATCCATTTGGAGATGGTCTGCTTGGTGATAGGCTTTCATTGTGAACATGCAGCATATGCTACAAACAGTTGCTCAGTTTTTCTGAAAGCTTTTGTTTTGTCCAAGTAGAATCGTAGCTGTCTGTGTATATCCAAAGCATGCAGCAGTCTCTCCCCTTTATTCTGGGGATTTGGGTAAAAAGTAGGTATATGAATGGTTTGGTTTAAAGCCACATTGGAGATCACTTTTGGCAATGAATGTTGAGTTTGTCCTAAGAGAAACCCCGTCTTGAAAAATGAGGAAAGGTTCCACAGCCATGAATGCCTGTAACAGACTCTTTTTGCTGAAGTTATTGCTAGGAGCAGAGCAGTTTTCCAGGACAGAAATTTTAGATCAGCTGTGCTGGCTGGTTCAAACAGAGGCATTGCGAGTTTTTCCAAAACAAAATTGGAGGTCCCAAGTAGATACTGGTGCTCTTCTTGGGGGGGGGGGGGGTCTTATATTTTTTGCCCCACTGAGGTACTGTCGTAGTAGAGGATGTAAAAACATAGGAGGATCCGTATTGTAATGAGCTGAAATGGCAGAGGCATGGATTTTAATAGATGAGAAAGACAGGCCTTTGGTCCAACATCTCAGTTAGGTATTGCAAAATCTGAGGTATATTAGGGACAAGTGGTTCGAGCCCTTGTGCCTGGTTCCAAGCACAGAATCTTACATTTTTCTGCATAAGATTTCCTAGTGCTGGGCCTCCTGGCTTCTAAAGTAACATCCATAACTGCTTTAGAGAAGTGCAGTCTGAGTGGCTACATTATCTGCCATGCTGCCAGGTTTAAGGTTCTGAGTTGACTGTGCAGAATCCGATTGTTTTGTTGTCAGATGAGGTATTTGAGGTAGAAGCCAAGGTGGGCCTTGGGACAAACCCTTTAGGATTGGGTACCAGTGCTGGCGTGGCCAGTCTAGAGCAATAAGGAACATTTTTGGCCACTCTTGTCTTGACTTAGTAGCACCTTGGTGAGAAGAGGCATCGGAGGGAAGGCATAGACTGTCAATCCTTTCCAGCTGAATGATAGAGCATCCACTTTCCATGCATGAGTAATAAGCTCTTGTGCAAAATTTCTGTATTTGGTAATTGTGAGGGGAGGCAAAAAGATGTCTGGGCGTCCCCATTTCCTTATGCTGAACACTTGTGGATTTAGCTTCCATTTGGGAGGATCCATGAGATTTCTGCTTAGTCTGCCAGTGTATTTTTTGTTCCTGGCAGGAATTGTGCTTGCAGATGTACTTGATAAGTCAGTGCTGTGTTCCACAAAGTCATGGCTTGTCTGCATAGGGGTTAGGAATGTGTGCCCCCTTGCTTATGTACCACAACGGTGGTATTGTCCATCTATTAATAGTTGTCCTGGATGTATATTAGGTCCTTGAAGGCTGTGAGGGCATTCTGTACAGCTAGCATCTTTTTGATTGATGCGAAGATGCATTTGTTCCTTGGGCCACGTGCCCCGAATAAATTTTCCTGCCATATGTGCTCCCCAGGCATAATCGGATGCATCCGTTGTAGTCTGCCTGGCTGTGGGCAAGGTGAAAGGCTGTCCGTTGTGGTGACAGGTCTGGGACCATCGAAACTCCTGTTGTAGGCAGGGAATTAAAGTTATGACGATCTCCAGGCTGCGACAATGCTGTCCAAACACTTTTTAGATACCACTAATTTCCTCATATGCAGTTTTGCATATGGAATTAGTAGAATGCAGGATGCCATGAAACCCAGGGCCTGCAGAATTTTCCTTGCAGGGAGGTGAGCTTTTGCTGCCATCATTTGAAAGTAATGAGTCTGTTGCCTTTGTCTGGCGTGAGACAAGCCATCTGCGCAGTTGTATTTAGGCTTGCACCCAGGAATATTATCTCTTGAGAGGGCACTAGTTTTCATTTATTTTCGTTTACTGTGTACCCTAGGCAAATTAGCAATCTTTTTACAAACGTCAGGTGCTTTAGAAGTATGTCCTTGCTCTCTGCTGGAATACGGCAGTCGTCCAAGTAGGGATATATTTGAATTCCTTTTTCTGCAAAATGCAATTACTGGTGCCAGGCATTTTGTGAAGACCCTGGGCACAGTAGATAAGCCAAAGAGCAGTGCAGAGAATTGGCAATGCATTGAGCTTGCTATGAACCAGAGGTATCTTCTGCAAGATTGTCTGACTGGGACATGCAGGTATGCCTCTGAGGTCCAAATAACTAGCCAAGCCTCCTTGCCCAGCATGGGCAGAAGTTGTTGTAGTGTCAACATTTTGACTTTTGGAACATCCAGGAAAGTACTTGGGATTGACAGGTCCAGTACTGGTCTCCAGGCTTTGTCCTTTCTGGGTACTAAGAAAAGTCTCGAGTAAAATCCTTGTCCCTGTTCTGCTGTGGAATTTTGAATAGCTCTCATGTCCATAAGACCAGCAATCTGTTTTTGTGCCTCTGCCCATTGATTGTGTGCAGGTCTGGCATACCTTTTGGTTTTGGAAGCGTGTGAAGTGGAACCTGTAACCCTGAGAAAATGCTCCGCACCCATTGATCTTGGGTGATCATGTGCCAATTTTTTGAGAAACGTGCTAGCTTTCCCCCTAGGGGAGCTGTCAACAGATAAGTGCTTGGCATTTGCAGAGGGAAGTCATTGCGACAGTTTCCTGTAAGGTTGTGATTTGTCTTCCCCTCCTTTGGGGGGCTGAAGCACCTCATTGCTTAGGTCTGTAGGAGCCTTGGGGCTGAGATCTGCCTCTTTGTGGCTTGACACTTGAAAGGACCAATTTTTTGAAGGCCAGTTCCTGCTAAATCTAGGTGGTTGAACCTGTAAGAAATCTTTCACTGTCTGCATTGACTTTGCTTTATCTTCCATTTTCTTTAATACCTCTTCTGCCATAACACCAAACAAAGTATAATGCTGTAATGGAGCATCCAATAATTTTACTTTAACATGGTCAGGTAAACTTTCTTTCAACCAAGCATGTCTACAAATAACAGAGCCAGCAACTGCGGCTCTACAAGAAGCCTCTGAGTCAAAACCACATTGCAGAGTATGCTTTCCCACTTGTTCATTAGCATGCAATAAATCCTGCATTTCCTTACTGTCAGGACATTCTGCATTTGAAACCATTTTCTGTTTTAAAACAGACATGAGGTACTGTTGATATTTAAGCATGTGAAACTGACAGTTTAAAGCTCTTACAGGTAAGTAGCTGAAGTGTAAACTTCTCCCCTCTGTCCAGAGCTCTGGAATCCCTATCTCAGGAGACAGGATGTTTGACAGTGGAAGCCTTAACCCCTTTAGGACCCTGGGAAAACTTTCTGGGTCTGCAGCGGGGTTTTTGTAAAGAAATTTATGAGAGTCAGGGGCCCTGTAGTATCTGTCTGGCTTGACTGGTGCAGAGGGTAAAGGAATCAGGAGACAGACTGGATTCAGAAAAATCATCTACAATATCAAAGAACGGGGGGGGGGGGGGGGGGATTAGCCAGGGGCCTGTGCTGAGGCAATAAAAGGAAATCTGAGCCTTTTCTTGGATTCTGAATAATCCTGGCTCTCCCAATGGAAATGCTCCCTCATGGTGTGCAGGGTTTCCCCAAAGGAATAATCCTCAGGCGGTGAGGCTTAAGGTATGGACTCTTGAATCCAAATGCTCATAAGGAGGGAGAGAATATCCCTGATCAGAAGAGGAAGAGGAAATGGCAACCTGATCAGAGTAATCATAATCAGTGTTTTGCCTAGGCCTTTTGTCAGGAGGGGGGTGGGAACCCCTGATTAAAGTTATAAGGTCTTCTGCCATTTTAAGCATCTGCTTCTTTGGCATGGAGGACTGTTCTGGAGAATGCTGTACTTGTCTTTAATGGTGTTTCTGACTTTGCAGTTGCTACTGTAGTAGCCTTAATTTTAAGCTGTGAAGGTCTGAAAACACCCTCTGAAGCAGATGCCTGCTCAGCAGCTCCGGACCCATCTGAGGGTATAGTTTCCGTAGAAAAAACAATTTCACCAGCACTTAACCAGCACTTTATTCAAGCCATCTGGTACCTCAGCAATTCGCCTACATGGATCCATGAAGGCGAATTGCTGAGGTACCAGATCACTTGAATAAAGTGCTAGTTAAGTGCTGGTGAATTTTTTTTTTCTATTTTCCTCATCTTGGTGTGTTTGTATAGTTTCCGTAGGCCCAATACCTTTCCACAGGCCTTGGTGTCTCCACGTGGCTGTCTGTTACGGCCTGTGGCTCTGAGTTAGCGGGCGTCAGGGGCTGCGAAAGCACCTCAATGAGAACCGGCGAATAGCCTAGAAAAGGCTTTGTCGGTTTTGGACCTTGGATACCTGTCTTGGTAAATTCCGGTTGTCAGCTGTTCTGACGGCAATATGCAATTAAACATTGGGCCAAAATAATGTAAAGCAAAATCAGACGCTTTACTAGTCGGTTTTGTGCTAGATTCAATAAATGCACTAATGTCATGGTCAGGGCCTAGGCAAGGAATACAGTAAGAGTGAAAGTCCTTATGAGGTATTTGCTTCCCACAAGAAATACAATTATTAACTTTTACTGACATCGGTCTGGAGCAAGAAAAAAAAAGTTTCCCCAATGAAGTACTTGGCTTTATTGAAGGCTTAAGTTCTGAAACTCAATTTTGAAAATCTCAGGAGTCTGCTGACTGGCACTTGCGAACTGCTTTTGCTTCGGGCACCGCGTGGCAAGAAAGAGGAGTCTGTTGCAACTTATACCCCTGGCGCACTGACGTCAGGGAAGAAGCGACAGCAACAGATGCCGGACCAAGACATTGGAACTCTGACAGACTGCGGGTCGCCTGCCAGCAGGATAACCCAAGTGTAATGACTGCAACAGTGAAACACGAACATCTTGTAGGGCATCTCCAAGCTCTTTTAGGAGATCCCTTTGAAGTCATGCAAAATAAGAGAATTCAGGGACCTCATGGAGGTCGCTGAGGAAAACATTCACTTCCTACATCTGTCCATCGTCCTAGACTCAGTTTGGTGGATGGACAGACGAAAAAGTTTCTGCTCTTTCTTGGTGGCTACCACCATGGCATCAACTAGCACACCTTTAGTGAGAAATTGTTTGTCCTGGGGAGCAGTTATGAATTTATTTTGTCTCCTCAGAGTAGGTTCCACAAAATCTGGAGCTGACCAAGCCTTTCAAGCCACTACAGACTCGAGTGGATCGAAAGGTGGAGATCAGGAGCCGAAAGCCTCCAGGTATAGACTCTTCCTCGGTAAGGGCTAGGGTAGACCGGCCACCCCTCTAAGCATTTCAAGGATGTCAGAAAAACTTGAGGGGGACCCTCCAGATTTATCCAGGTCTGTATTGGAGTTAATAGACTCCAGGGAGTCTAGGTGCTTCCTCTCGCACTTCTTCCAGGGAGACTCTGCAGAGTGATCAGGGGAGGCCTCAGAAGGGTCACCCAATGGGGTGTCCTAGAGCACAAGTTCCCTATGCTTCTGGGCTGGAGGAAGAGCAGAGGTTGGCACAGGTACTACGAGAGATGGAGCCTATGGGGCTGACAGTAGGGCTGTTTCATGGGACAACACTCCGCCTGACCTCAAAGGCATCCCGACCCCAAGGCAAAGAAAGCTCTGGCTCCGAAGAAACTAGACTCCTCCTCCGCATAGAGGGCAACAGCTCCAAGGCCGATGGGGGAGCAGAGCTCACCTGCACCGAAGCTCCAACAGGGAGAGCGGGATGGGACAAGGGTCTGATACCACTTCACCCCTTAGAGCCTACGAGAGCGCTTCAGCACCCAGATCCCTCAATGGATGGAATAGAGGTGATCGGAGCAGACTTTGGAAACAAAGAGGTGGTGATCGGCATGGTAGGTTGTATCAGCACGTCCATGGTCCCCTGCTCCAAATTAAGTGCAGCTGGAGAAGGAATAGACACAGAGGCAGATGGAGCCGCAACCTGCTGAGCTGGACTGTAAAGTAATTTCACAAGGGCCTGTGATTTAAGAAGCTTGCTGGTAA